>NW_028251948.1:0-56889 GCF_964263255.1 Lissotriton vulgaris
CCCATTTCACACATTTCGCAGGCGTAGTATTATGGTCAAACTATTGTATCCAAAGGCTTGGGCATCCTTTACTCCCGACCTAAATAATGAATTCTCAAGAAAAGGTAATGGACGTAA
This sequence comes from Lissotriton vulgaris, assembly GCF_964263255.1. Taxonomy (NCBI): domain Eukaryota; kingdom Metazoa; phylum Chordata; class Amphibia; order Caudata; family Salamandridae; genus Lissotriton; species Lissotriton vulgaris. The sequence continues at coordinate 118 of NW_028251948.1, forward strand.
AGGAGGAAGACCAGCAGGGGCAGCTTGGTTCACGAATAGCCTAAGGAAACAAAAAAAACAACTAAACAAATATTTAAGACAACTTCGAGTCCGAGGATCAGAACCCTCCCATGACATGACATCCTTACCCTAATTTCAAAAACAAGAAAAGAGCTAAAAAGAGACATCAAGGTGGTAAAAAATGATTATAATGAAAATCTCTGGTCGAAACTTTTCTATGCCAGTAAGCAGAGAGACTCTAAGCTGTTCTGGGAAGTTATCAACCAGTTATCAAATGGCAAGAACCGGTATGTCAACTCAGAAATAACATAATATACCTGGAGAGACCATATCGATCAGATATACAAAGTTATTTCACTCTTAGGTGTTACAAAACAAGAAGTTCCCACACTAGAATCCACGTACAAAACACAAAAGTAAGAATCTGCAGAATGTCTGCTACAGATTACACAAGATCAGGTTCTTAAAACTATAAAAAAATCTAAGACCGGAGGGAGCACCAGGTCCTAATGGCTTGCCAAACCCACTCTTCCGGCACGACCCTTCATTTTGGACTGGTATTCGAACCCCATTGTTTATGCACACGTTAGCAACTGGCTCGATCCCTGATTCCTGGTGAGGAAGCATTTTAAATCCCATATACAAAACGGGTTAACGTTCAGACCCTACAAACTATAGAATGATTGCACTGATTGACGTGGAGGCCAAGATATATGCTTCAAATATTTTGGCAGATCTAGAGGATTGGGTCAATCGCATAAACCTGATACCAAACACTCAAACTGGATTTCAGGCCGGAATGGGCACCCTTACCAACATTTCTGCTGTGTCACTGCTAGCCAATCAAGCTTACGCAAAATCTCGAACCTTGTACGATTGCTTCATTGACCTTAAAGCAGCGTTCGACAAGGTTACGAGAAACAAGTTGTGGGCCAAAATGCAAAACTGTGGGGCACCACCCAAACCTTTGGAGGCAATAATTAATCTTTACTCAAACACGTGGGTGCAGATAAGGAAAGGAGATGGCCGCACCATAACAAACAAGACCCCCAACATTAAACGGGCTAAAACACATTTTTTACCCTCAATAGCATATGGGTCGGAAATTATGAACACAAACGATGCAGCCGCCTTAAACCTAGCCCAATCGAGCTTTTTTGAGCGTCTGTTTTTAATTCCTTGTCACATCTCTCAGGCACAAGTTCGACTGGAATACGGACTGAAAAATCTAAAACCTGCCAGACAAGGGGCAAAGGTAAAATATTACTGGCGGATGAGGCAAGCGTAAGACAACACTTTAGCCCACTTCTGTTGGGAAGAAATCGAAAAAAGCAAGCGAGGCAAAAAAACTCTATTGTTGCAGCCCTAAAAGAATCACTTGTTGATGTACATCTCGAAGAGGCATGGCATACAACAACATCATATTCCGGGTTCAAAAATATGGTAAACAGCGCAATTAAACAAACTTTGCTATTTATTGACAAATCTGCATTTGCTAAGAAAAATCATGCATGGGCAGTGATTCAATCATATCAGCTTTTGAAACCCCAACCGTACTGTTCTGAACACTTCTCGCATTACAAAAAGCACTATTTGACGCTGTTGCGGCTGGGTTCATTCCCCACAAAGGATCTAACCCCGAAATGGAAGTCTACATGGCCCACTAAAGAATGTTGCCTGTGTGAACAAGGAGAAGAGTCGTTACTACACCTTTTATGCATCTGCCCCTTGCTATTAGAACCTTTTTAGGAAACATCAACTGAGGTCGTGCAGAGCTGCAGTGATACAATGCCTTGATGGACTGTCAATTCAGCTGTCATGTCGAGCCATTACCTTTTGGAAAATAGCAGCCAAAGAGTAGGATAAAAAAACATAATAGTCCACATGGCATAGGTATATGACTGTCTGGTAACTCCCTTTCTGCACTGACATCAAATATCGCTCCTTTCATATTGAACTGCAATGAACTTTTTATAACTTTGTATAGATTATAATATTTTTGCTTTAATTGTTGTTGTGACCAAAGCTTAAGATAGGATAATGTTTTTACTTGTCTGCATTTTATAGACTTTTATCTCAGATAATTATTATGTAATATGTGTACTTTCCATGCTTCTATGATTTTTAATAAAATCAAATAAAATTAATATTTACTTACTACTTACAGTGGTAAAGTCAGGCATGTAAGTGGGTTTAAGTCATGTCATGTCTCAGTGAGGAAGAGGATGTCAGGTGTGAGGGTGAATATGAGGGCCCAAATTTTAGCTGGTGTGTTTGCATAGTGAACTTGTGTTGAGAAGGGCACATGCGAGTTGGTGTTTTTGTTTAGGTGGTGTATGCAATTTGTTCCTGTGGGGATGGTCAGTGGCCTGGTGTGTGTGCTGTGGCAGGTCAAGTGGCAGTGGGTGCAGGTGAAAGGTTTTACCGTGGAGCGTGGTCAGCATTGCCGCAGTGTTTTTTGCTTCATTCGGGTCAAGGGTGTACAGCTCAGCCGCGGTGTATCTGCAGGTGACCCCTGTTATGTACAATTTTCTTAGGAATAATTTAATTTCAAATGTTTCACGATATTATCCATGATGTCATAGAAGACTATCATGAGTGATTTAATATATGGAGTATTTAGCGGTGCAGGGTGAGGGTGCAAGTTAAAGTTACCTTGGGACACGAATTATGGTTCCCAGACATAAGTATAATTGGGAAATTTCAGTGGTTTTGCACATTTAAAATGTTAAGTTGTCACTGAAATAGTCACCTAACTTTAATGTTACTTTAACCTTTGTTTTTTTATTTATTTAATTTCTAGTTTCTTTGTAACATAACTATTTTAACAAACGCCCTGGGGAGGTGGTGGTCCCCTGGCCTCAAGAGTGCTCATGAAGTGGGGGTCTGTGCTGCCCCCCTCCAGTATATATATTAAGCCTCAGGGAGGTGATGGTCCCCAGGAAAAATGTGCATATATAGGGATGCGGAGGCCCCGCGAACCCTCCCAATCTTGTGCTGTGCTTTGATTGTCTGCCAATACTTCAACCAGGAAGTGTGGCAGCCATCTTGGAACTTGGCATCAGGTGAGTCCCAGAATTGTTTTTCAAATAAAAGGAAAGGGGGCAGAGTAGGAATACCCTGAACCCCTAGATCTGGTCCTGGGGACCCTCTTGTACTCCGACAGGGCCAAAAAGCATTTTATTTTAAATGTCACCGAAAAACACAGCAGAAAACATTTTTTAGAAAACAAGCGCAGACTTCCACGCTTCTTTTGAAAGGAGCCCCCAGGACGGCCAGGTCCTAGGGGCATTTGTTAAAAACAGGCAGGGGCGCATGGTCCCCCTCCTAAGGGTCTATGAGCCCTGGAGCCACCACCTCCATGGGCCTTTATTTACATATTGGAGGGGGGTGACACAAAACCCCCTCCATTGGCTCTTTTGAGCTCCTAGGACCAGCACCGCCCAGGGCTTTTTCTAAAATAGTGAAGCAGGGCTGCACAGCCCTTCCCTCATGGGCTCTTTAGGGCCCTTGAGCCCACCATCTCCCCTGGACTTTACAGCAAAAAAGATCGGGCCACACAGACCCACTATGTCTCTGGGACAAGTGCCTTCCTGGGGCCAGCTAATAAAAGACATGTTGGAGGGGGTGCCCTCCCTCCTGTTACCACCAGTAAGTCCCACACAGCAGGATTGCTGACAGGTCATCAGAGGCCCGCCCCGATCGTCCATCATCATGCATGAAGGCCTCCTAGTGCTCTACTGCTATATAACAACAACTGGTGCTGTAGGGGAATGAACAATTTCTTTACAACTAGGTTATTTATATCCTGTTTAACTTGTGCATGCCAACTCATGGTGTGGCAGATAATAAACAAATCAATTACCAACACTGACAAAAATATGGGCTTTTTCGATATTTTACTATTCATATATCTTAGAAAAACACAAGAGTTACATATCACTGACCCAGGACTGAAATGAAATGTAAAAAACGTAATTTAGTGCCATACAAATGTGATACACAACAACAATCAGTAAACAGTATACAAGAAACACAAAATCAATCAATTCAGTGTCCGTTTAGAATTCATTAGTATTTTCAAACATTTCTTCATTTTGTGGCCGAGTGTTAGATCTGGGGGTCTCTTGTTGGCAATGGTATTCACCATTGTCCATATAGGGACCCTTACTTCTAAGTGAGGATAAGGGGACTACACTCCTTAACAACCCCTCCTCACCCCCTTGGTAGCTTGACACGAGCAGACAGGCTTATCTCAGAGGCAGTGTGTTAAGCATTTGGGAAAATACACAGTAATACAGTGAAAACACTACAGATGGACCCAACACAGGTTTTATAATAATAAGTATTCTTTATATAGACTTAACACAAGACCACAAACGACAAAAATCCACTTAAGATTGCTTTAAAGATGATAAAAGTTACTTAGTTCAAGTTGATGATGAATGTGACAAAGTTCTCAACAAAGTAACTGGATGCGTAACGCAAAGTAAACAAAAGGCTCGCAAAAAAGGGAGATGCGTTGGTTCCGTGATCCGGGGGAAATGATGTGTCGTGCCTCAATGCTTGCACAGAGTAGGGGATGCGTCGTGATCCTTACCGGTGCGAAATTGATGAGTAGATTCTCGGCCTGCTGGCCCGTTGCGGTGCGCAAGATGGTATCTTGATGCGATGCGATGATCCGGTTGCGATGCGAGAAGATGGCGCCCTTGATGCGATGATGCGATGATGCTGCGATGATGATGCGAAGGTGCCCTGGCAGCCTTGTGACGACTCTGTACTTTGGAGCCACGACAGGCCCTGCGTCACGCTTCTTCGGTGATGCGATGGTGACTCTCTCGATGGCGCACAATTCTCCGGTGATGCAACAGCAGGCAGCTTCAATGAACAAACGCTTCCAGGGAGATGCAGTGAAGGCTTGCTTCTCTGGTGATGCGATGGTTTCAGCTGCGGCGGCGACACGCTTCCTATCGATGCGCCGCGCTTCCAGCTCCCAGCAACACGCAAATGTCTGGAGAATTCCCAGCAAGAACATTCAGAGGGTAGCTAGAGATGAGGTTTTTTGTCCCTGAGACTTCAGCAGGAGGCAAGCACAGTTCAATCCCTTGGAGAATATTCTGTAGATGATGAAAGTCCTTTAAAAGTTCCTTCTCCTTTCTCTTGGCAATGAAGCAACCACTGCAGGCCAACCCAGCAAACAGCACACTGGCAGAGGGGCAGTCAAACTCCTGCAGCTTCCTTGGTTCTTCTCCTTGGCAAAAGGTTTCTTGTTCCAGAAGTGATCTAAAGTTCTTGGGACTGGGTCCCAATAATTATTCCCCAAAATCCTTTGTTCTGTGAAGGCAGAGAGCCCTCTGCCTAGTTTGAACTGGGTCCTGAGCACTTTGTTTACATGACTCCTTCCTTCCTTTCTCTGTGCAGGTCAGAGACATCAGACGCCCCACAGGAGGTGGAGCCAGCACAGGGCAGGGAATGTACAGCCCTGGAGCACTTTGTTGACATGATTCCTTCTCTCCTTTCACAGTGCAGGGTTGAGACATCAGACACATCACAGGAGGTGGAGCCAGCATTGAAGGGGGAAGGCCCAGCCCTATTCAAGTCCCAGGTGCAAATCCTCCCTTCCATCTAGATGCGGATGTCTCTATTCACCACTGGGCTGCCCAGCCTGTCTCCTGGAATCCCTCAGCCATGTTCCTCACAAACACAGACAAGGAATACACAACCTAGTAGAGGCATGCCTGGACAGTTAGGCAAGAAAATACCTACTTTCTGAAAGTGGTATTTTCAAACACAGAATATTAAGACCAACTTTACTAAAATATATATTTTATTATTCTGAGTTCAGGCATACTAAATCCGAATTTCTACCATGTTCCCTGAGTCAGTTAGGATTATAAGAATGTAATAATCTAACTGCGCATTCTAGTCTATGTAGAACAGGTAGCCTTGCAATAGTGAAAAACGAAAATGGCTGTAATTCACTATTAGGACATGCTACAGACCAGAGCATGTCCTACCTTATACTTCCAATGTGCCCTGCCCTTGGGCCTACCATAGTGGTGTCTGATATTTAGTAAAGGGAAGGTTTAGGGACTGGCAAGTGGGGGCACTTGCCAAGTCGACATGGCAGTACTAGACTGCACACAGGCCTTGCAATGGCAGGCCTGAGACACACTTTACAAGCTGCTTCTGTGGGTGGCACAAACAGTGCTGCAAGCCCACCAGCAGCATTTGATTTCCAAGCCCTGGGCACACATGCTGCACTGTATTAGAGGCTGACAGGTAAATCAAATAACCCAATCATGGAATCACCAATTAGAATATCAATTTAACATAGAGAGCACTAGCAATGTGGCACTGAATAGCAGTGGCACAGTGCCCAAAGCATATAACCAGCAAAAACATATCAAAACAGAAGAGGTAATCCGTCAAAAATATAAGGGAGACTCACTCCAATGATGTCAGGTCTAACACCGAGGATATGTAATGTTTTGGTACAGAACATCTATTCTTATCTTTCGACATTTTGACCCTCTCAACAATGTGAGTGCATGACAAAACATCACAATGGGTCATTCTCAGGACTAAAAAGTATGATTACAACCTAGTCATATTAGGAACATCATGCTTTGAGATGTTGAGGCACCCCTCTGTGAAGTGAAGAGGTGTGCAAAAGATCAAATGTATTCACAGTGAGTGAGGGTCCTTAAAATGAACCTCTTAGATAGAATTCATGCACCATCAGTTTTCATAAATGGCTTTTAATTCAAATCTGCAAGGTGCTATGAGTTGTGGCTCCAAAAGAGTTTCACAGTTTAGTTTAAACCTCCCAGATCCAGAATTAATTCTCAGATGAGAGCCACAAAGGCAGAGGGAGTTAATGTGTCACTTGCCGCGGCCAGCCACGTCTCAAATGTAGAACACTACTGGCTAGGGATAAAGTCCCCTTGGATGTTGATGGTCCTTGGGGGCAAAGAACCCCTCCTGTTGCCACCAGTAGGTCCCACACAGTGGGATTGCTTAGAGGCCATTGGAGGCCCCACCTCCTTTGTCCATCACTCTGCAAACATGCTTCCTGGTGCACTAATGATTGGGGAATAACTCCCCTTGTATGCTATGGATCTTTGGGGGCCAACAACACCTTCCGTTACCACCAGTAAGTCCAACACAGTGGGATTGCAGAGAGCTCATTGGAGGTCTTGTACTCTTCATTCACCCACTGTAAAGACCAATACAGTCACTCACACACACACTGACAGACCCATAACGCTAATGACAAACGCACTCACACATCCACTGTAGGAAACTGCCTATCTGTTTAGGGTAATAAAATGAAGTACACTATGTAGAGAGTGCGGGAAATCCCCAAAAGGCAGGTAGAGGTAAAAGTTCTTAATACTAGCTCTCTTTTTGTGGTAGTGTGGGTGAGTAGTTATGCTTATCAGATGGCAGCGTTAAACATTTGTTGCACTCACAGCTGCAATAAATGAGGCACACTCAAAAATAAATATGAGACCAATTTGTAAAATTACTTTGATTTGTATTCACACCTCTAAGGTAAGTACTTTAGGAGTTATGATTTTTCAAAGTTTGGAAAATATATCACTCTGGTGCGCAATTAAGCACCATAGGAAACAATGGAGAAAAAGTAGAAAATGCATAGAAATTCAGGAAATGCTTTCACAAAGTACACCATTTTGTTTTGGGTCGATGTCAGGACCATGTCCAAAGTTCCAGCAGGAGAAGTTCGGGAGTGGCCAGGAGCAGAGGTGTTGAGGTCTTGGAAGCTGGTGTTTAAAGGTGATGGGGCCACTTGAAAAAGCACTACACAGAGGGCCTTACTGGTAAGTCTGGTAGTTCTCCTTAGCGGGAGGAGGTCACAAGAGCTTGGGGACCATGGGAGCAGGGCTGGTTGGTCAGTGCAGAGCAAACAGATCAGCCGTGCGCCAGGGGTCTTTGAGGACATCGCGGTTAGGAGCAGGCAACTTGGCGAGGTGATCTTGGGGCAGCTGGGCCACCCAGGAAGGTGGTCTTTGGTGTTTCAATGTCCTATGATGGGTGCTTGCTTCTGGTTCTTCAGGAGTCTTGGATTTTGCCATTGGGGGTCCTGTACCCTGGGCTTTGGTACCCCATGGCTTCAGTAGACTCTGGTGCCTCCAAACTTGGTAAAGAGGCAGACCTGACCCTCCGGAGCTCTGATACCTTTTCATGCTTTGGCGCTGCATCGAGGTTGTCGGTGAGCAGCAAATTCACTAATCGGACTTCATGGGACTGGTGCCTGCGGTGTGCAAGGGAGGGATACCTTCACTCCAAGGGAGCTCCTTGGCAATTTCTTAAACTCATGGTGCTCCCGGATTCTTGGAGTACATTCAGGCTTCAGGACAACACCGCAGCAGCAATTTTCAAGTCCTTGAAGCAGCAGGCAGGGTTTGGTGCCTTTTTTTCTGAAGCAGGTGCTTCAGTTCTCTAGCAGCATGTCCTCTTTGTCCTTGTGTTCTCTTATCCATTGAATCTAATGTTCAGGTCTAAGGGTGCCACCTAAATACTGAATTAAGGGGTGTTACAAGGGAAGACCAGTAGTGGCCAATGGGCTACTCAACTTTAGGGTGTGTACACCCTCTAGTGACCACTTCCTGCAGAACAAGGCACTACCCTAGCCCTGATTGGAGGTTTTCTCACATCTCAAGATGGTGGAATTTCAGGAGAGGGGTTCATCTCGCCTGCCCTGCCCAGGGTTGTTGCAGGCTAAAGGGGGACCCTCCTCCTCATCTAACAAATCTTCCCTCCTTTCCTCACAGCAAAAGTGGAGCAGGGATAGGGGCTTGGCCTCCACCACTATCTGGGAGTTTCTGGGTTGGATTTCAAAGGCTACATTGCCTTTGATACTTCCTGCCTAGGAAGGCCATCCTGTCCTGGAGGAGGTGTGAAACACCCCTGCCCAGAGCAGGTAGCGATTTTGTCCCTTAGAATGGACTGGATATTGTAGAGGCATATCTGCTCATGTCGATATGCCCACACATAGGATATAGTGCACCCTGCCTTTAGGGCTAAAGGCTTGCAGTAGGAGTGACGTACCTATGTCCCATGCAGTGTAAGGGAGACATGGCACACAGCACTGTGTGTCATCTATTCTCCCTGACATTCTTTCTTACCTTATTTCTCAACCAAATTGAAAATAAACTTGACTCTCTAGCCAAAGACCTCTCTCAGTTAGAAAACAACTTTCCCATCCTGACCAAATCAACACACAACCCTACTCCCGAGATATAGATTCAGATTTCCCTTAAAGTATTTCCTAGTGTCCTCCAACATCGCTGCTTAGCTTCCATTCCCTTGAGCCGCCTGGCCCACAGACCCTACTGTGCTCTAACTCCCCTATCCTCACTTAAAGTGGAATCTCTGCAAATCCTATAACACTAATACTCAGCAGGCGGAACTAAAGCCTCCATCCACAATCCCAGTTATCACAGGCACAAACAGAATCCCTCAAGTAAATACATAATCCAGACCACATGCTTAATACACCACTATCCAGATAATACACATTACTCATAACATTCCAGACTCCCTTTCCTTAATTGCAGATCTGCAGTAAAACATGCAACAGAAATAGGTGAAACTATACTAGCGGATGATATTGCCATTGCTTTCCTAAAGATAAACTGGCTTAAGGAACATTCAACACCTACTCTGGACATCCTCACTCAGCAAAGGAGCCCTGTTCACACTAAAACACCTTAAACAAATCAAACCTTTTATCTCCCCAACGATCTTAAGACTGTTGTACAATGACTTGTTCTCTCGAAACTTGTCTATGGCAACGGCATCCTCCCTGGAACTCTAAAAAGTCACCTCACACTTCTGAGAGCCACTCTAAACATGGTGCTCAAACTTCTCACAGTATTGAAGTAGTTTGATCACATTTCACCTGCCCTCAAGAGTCTCAACTGGATTCCCATTAAAGTAAGATGCATTTTCAAGTCAGCCTGTATTACCCTCAACACTCTTTATAACCGCAAATACCTTGCAACCAAACTCTTTAGAGTAGGTAGTGGCTAGATTCTGAGAAGCTTCAATTCACTTCTTCTCACACCCATAAACGGAAAAAGAAAGCTACTCGGGCGCACTCCTTCTCAGGAATGCTCCCAAGATATGGAAAACACTCCCCAAAAAACTGCGCTGCAACTCCTCCTTTTCTTGCTTCAAACGTGACTTCAAGTCTATATTTCTAAACACCTACTTCAACTTGATCACAAGTGTATCCGCATTTTCCCATACACTAATCCACCTTGTACTGACTTTTCCGTTACGATCACCTGAACCATTCAGTAACTATTCTTGCTATAACTTCATTACGTAATTATGTTATGTTGAGTACTTTTTGACTGTCCTCACTGTAATATTGTTACAATGCTTATACTTCTTTTTGACGGTTTGACCTACACGTATCCATGCTTGTAGCTCTAATTTCCTGTGCCCACAACTAGTAAAGAGCTGTGGTACCTTAGGGCCTAGCTAGTGCTATAAAAACTATATCATGCTCCTTTAACCTTTGTTTTTTTAAGCGTGTGTGTGTGTATATATATATATATATATATATATTTCACTGAAAAAACCATAGGTTATAGACCATATATAGTTAGGAATTCGCATTTACAAAACCTTATTTTACTCACACAAAACCATTGAAATTCCATATATAGTTAGTTGCACTAACTATATATCGCGCACCCGCAATCCACTGCTGATGATGTCACATATTACATCATTCATGACATGGTCAGTAACATCACTGATGACATCACTGATGACATCTCAAATGACATCACTGATGACATCTCAAATGACATCACTGATGACATCTCATTTGACATTACTGATCACATCACTGATGATATCATTCATGTGATAATACGATGAACCTCTTCAGACTCTAATATAACCTAAGAAACAATCAGTGTAAACAGACACTCACAGACAGTCACTCATCCATGGAGTTACTCACACACCTAGTCAGTCATGCAAAGAATCAATCACACCTCCATTTCCTCAACTATACAGTTATACAAACTTTACTTATTCAAACATATACTAACACATATTTACTCTCTTATACAATCCCTGATACAAGTTCACAATGATCCATACAGCCACTCACACATTCACTGGCTCTTATGCACAGTTATTTATATATGTCAACTCTCACATGTACTGTGTTTTACATATGTACTTACTTTGACATGTAGCACTGAGATATCTATTCACTCACCAATACACTCATGCACACAGTCAACCGCCCATACAGCTGTTTCCACATGCACTTTTGAAACCATACAGCTAGTGAATCAACTGCTCACACATCTATGCACAGAGTCATACACCTCCCAGCCACCCACACACACACTCAGTCTCCCATACAAATACTTGGGCAACCAATCAATAACCCATATAGTTACTCATATAGCTACTTATCAACACATGCAACAGTTTACAGAACAACAGACATAATGATGCACAAATTAAGACAGTTTAGTCACTAACCCATGCACTCAGTGAGACACATTTAATCACTCACTCATACAGTCAGTCATGCACCTACTAAATCCTTCATCCAGACACTTATACATCCACTCATTCTTCAATATGTAAGACATATTTTAACTTTACAGAAACATACAGTCACTGGATGTTGTCATCAGTGATGTCATCAGTGATGTCATTTGAGATGTCATCAGTGATGTCATCAGTGATGTCACTGACCATGTCATGAATGATGTAATATGTGACATCATCAGCAGTGGATTGCGGGTGCGCGATATATAGTTAGTGCAACTAACTATATATGGAATTTCAATGGTTTTGTGTGAGTAAAATAAGGTTTTGTAAATGCGAATTCCTAACTATATATGGTCTATAACCTATGGTTTTTTCAGTGAATTTTCAAGGTTTTGTAAATGGTAATTCCTAACTATATATGGTCTATAACCTATGGTTTTTACAGTGAATTTTCAAGGTTTTGTAAATGCTAATTCCTAACTATATATGGTCTATAACCTATGGTTTTTTCAGTGAATTACCTACTGGCGGTCGCCAGTAGGTAGTTATAGTTAGGATTTTTTTCAATGTTAAATCTCAAAATTCTATTTGGAATAACTTTGGCACCGGTTGACGAATCTGCCTGAAAATTTCCTGAAAATGGCCTCGTCGAGTTCCGGTTCTTCCTTGAAAGTTTGGGGGGGATACGTCAAGCGGGGGCCGAGATAAAAGGGGGGTCCCAAAACGCGTTTTCCCCATGTTAATTTCCATAGGGCGGTCGATTTCACTTTTAACCCGAACGGCTGAATGGATTTCCACCAAATTTGGCAAAATTGTAGGGATTGGTAGCCTGATGTGCCTTTGCTATGTCTCAAGATATGTGCTGCAGTGGATTTTGAGTAATTTAGGTTACAAAAAAAATATATATCTATAGCTGCGCACCGGTGCGCGCACCGGAGTGCGCTCCAGGCGTGTGACGCGAGGTGCGCATGGAAAGCTGATTGGCTCTCGGGTGTCTGCAAACATTCGAAACAGTCCAGAGCGGCCGCCATCTTGTGTCTCGGTAAAATCGAGACATAAGAGGTGGCTAAAACAAAGGGGGAACTGACCATAAGGCGTCAGGGATAGACCCCTTTGACCCCCTAGGTTTGATGTGGGGGCTATAAAAGGGCCCCGCGGGGCATTTAAAATATTTTTTTTTTTCGTTTTGCGCGGGGGAAGCGCCCGGTGCGCGCACCAGGTAGCGCACCGGGGAGCGTAAAATGAGGGAAAAAGATGACAGAGTTTTAAAAAAAATGAAGTTTTTATTTAGAAATTGGAGGTAGTTCTAAAAAGAACTTTTTTTTTTCTTCTTTTTGTTTTTTTATATTTTTTTTGTGTTTTTTGAACTTTTTGAACTTTTTTTGGCTTTTCAAAACAGTTTTATATTTTTTTTGTATTTTTTTAGGGGGAGAAACAAAAAAAGGGAATTGAAACTGGAGCAAAAAAACAAAAAACCCAAAAAATTATTTCTTTTTGGGGCACTTGTGATTATCACCTGCAAGGACGATGAGCTTAACGCTTTTTTCGCCATAGGCGATAAGCTTGCCACATGCAGAACAAGTGATTTTAAAATCAGCAAATCTCGGCTGAATGCAAGGCATCACCTCGGATGTTTCTGGTTCTGATGAGGTGGGTTGGTTTCTTTGGGAGGGGGTCCTTGATGACTGGGGGAGGTTACTGGCCAGTTCCCTGAACTCTGCTTGAGAGTAGTTGTTTGGGTGCTTTCTGGTCATGTGCCGAATCATGGTATAGTTACCAAAAGAATATTTTTTGTTTGGGTTGCCCCGTGAAAGTTCATCATTGCAGATGAGGCAAGTCACCTGGGGCGCATTCACCTTTTTTTGCCCCTCTGGGATTGAAAAAAACTGCCATACAATGTGTGGTTTGGGTTTGTAAGGTGTATTTTCTTCTGGCAGCCATCTTCATCTCCCCTCCTCCTCTTCCTCTTCCTCCTCCTCCTGTTCTTGACCACCAATATAATTTGGAGCTGGTCCTCTTGGTGGTTGTGGTGGTGGTGGTGGGGCAGATGCACCAGCTGATGCTACTACTGAAGCCATTATTTGGAGCAAAAAAGTAGAGAGAGCAACAAACAGGTCTTCCTCAGTCAAAGGACAAAGTCAGAATAAGGAAAAAAGGTGGGGTCTTTCATCATTTAGAAAAAAAAACTGTCCTGAACCAATGAGAAGTGTTATTTTCAGGTCACAAGACCAGGGGCTTCATCATTATGAAACTAAAACTGTTATGAACCAATGAAAAGTGTTATTTTCTGCTCACATGACCCGACGCGCTTACGCTACGCGCACGGGGGCGCGCAGCGTAAGCGCGTCGGACGTTTACGTTGTGCGATCGTATTCGCTCGAGTACTTCCGGGTGCGCTTACGCCGTGCGTATCACGCGGTCGCGGCTACGCGATACGTCACGATTATGTTTTCGTTTGCGATATTGGCGCTCACGAGACGCTCCCCGGAGCGCGCCCGGGGGCGCTTTTCAGAAATACGCTTTTCGGGGCGCACTCCGGGGCGCGCTCAGGGAGCGCTCCCCCCAAAAAAAAAAAAAAAATGGGATAATTGTAGGGACAGGTAGTCCTATTCCGAAGTGGTTTGTAAAAAAATTAACTTTATAAAAATATGTATTGTGCTACATTGGGCTTAATATATGTTAGAGCCAAAATGTAGCCCAAATGTAGCCCAAAGATGGCCACCAGAGACTAAAAATTGTAAATGTAGCCCAAATTTCAACTAGATGTAGCCCAACTGTAGCCCAATGACAGAATGTACCAGAGTGTTAAAAAGAACAACTAGAGTGCTAACAGTCTTATTTATAAAGTGAAACTTATAGTTAGGAATTAGCATTAACAAAACCTATGAAATTCACTGAAAAAACCATAGGTTTCACACCAGTTATAGTTAGGAATTAGCATTTAAAAAACCTATGAAATTCACTGAAAAAACCATAGGTTTCACACCGGTTATAGTTAGGAATTAGCATTTAAAAAACCTATTAAATTCACTGAAAAAACCATAGGTTTCACACCAGTTATAGTTAGCTGGAAATTTTACTGATATAAAACCATTGAAATTCCCACGTTATAGTTAGTCATCACTCATGTCATGAGTGATGTCACTCACCATGTCATGAGTGATGTAATATGTGATGTCATCAGCAGTGCATTGCACGCGCAAGTTATAGTGAGTCCGACTAACTATAACGTGGGAATTTCAATGGTTTTATATCAGTAAAATTTCCAGCTAACTATAACTGGTGTGAAACCTATGGTTTTTTCAGTGAATATATATATATATTCACAGAAAAAACCATAGGTTATAGTGGATATATAGTTAGGAATTTGCATTTACAAAACCTTGAAAATTCAATGAAAAAACCATAGGTTATAGGCCATATATAGTTAGGAATTAGCATTTACAAAACCTTATTTTACTCGCATAAAACCATTGAAATTCCATATATAGTTAGCTAACTATAAGCGCTAACTATATATCGCGCACCCGCAATCCACTGCTGATGATGTCACATATTACATCATTCATGACATGGTCAGTGACATCACTGATGACATCACTGATCAAAACAACCAGTGATTGTATGTGTCTGTAAAGTTTAAATATGTTTCACATATTGAAGAATGAGTGGATGTATAAGTGTCTGGATGAAGAATTTAGTAGGTGCATGACTGACTGTATGAGTGAGTGATTAAATGTGTCTCACTGAGTACATGGGTTAGTGACTAAACTGTCTTAATTCGTGCATCAGTATGTTTGTTGTTGTGTAAGCTGCTGCATGTGTTGATCAGTAGCTATAAGAGTGGCCATATGGGTTATTGATTGGTTGCCCAAATATTTGAATGGGAGGCTGAGTGTGTGTGTGGGTGGCTGGGAGGTGCGTGACTCTGTGCATAGATGTGTAAGCAGTTGATTCACTAGGAGTATGAGTTCAAGAGTGCATGTGGAAACAGCTATATGGGCGGTTGACTGTGCATGCGTGTGTTGGTGAGTGAATGGATTTCTCATTGCTACATGTGCAAGTAAGTACGTATGTAAAACACAATACATGTGAGAGTTGAGATATATAAATAACTGAACATAAGAGCCAGTGAATGTGTGAGTGGCTGTATCGATCACTGTGAGCTTGTATCAGGGATTATATAAGAGAGTAAATATGTGTTATTATATGTTTGAATAAGTAAGATGTGTATAACTGTATAGTTGAGGAAATGGAGGTGTGATTGATTCTTTGCATGACTGACTAGGTGTGTGAGTAACTCCATGGATGAGTGACAGTCTGTGAGTGTCTGTTTATACTGAGTGTATGTAAGGTTATATTAGAGTCTGAAGAGGTTCATTGTATTATCACATGAGTGATGTGATCAGTGATGTGATCAGTAATGTCAAATGAGATGTCATCAGTGATGTCATTTGAGATGTCATCAGTGATGTCATTTGAGATGTCATCAGTGATGTCATCAGTGATGTCACTGACCATGTCATGAATGATGTAATATGTGACATCATCAGCAGTGGATTGCGGGTGCGCGATATATAGTTAGTGCAACTAACTATATATGGAATTTCAATGGTTTTGTGTGAGTAAAATAAGGTTTTGTAAATGCGAATTCCTAACTATATATGGTCTATAACCTATGGTTTTTTCAGTGAAATATATATATATATATATATATATACACACACACACGCTTAAAATGAGATGTCATCAGTGATGTCATTTGAGTTGTCATCAGTGATGTCATCAGTGATGTCATTTGAGATGTCATCATTGATATCATTTGAGTTGTCATCAGTGATGTCATTTGAGATGTCATTTGAGATGTCATCAGTGATGTCACTGACCATGTCATGAATGATGTAATATGTGACATCATCAGCAGTGGATTGCGGGTGCGCGATATATAGTTAGCGCTTATAGTTAGCTAACTATATATGGAATTTCAATGGTTTTATGCGAGTAAAATAAGGTTTTGTAAATGCTAATTCCTAACTATATATGGCCTATAACCTATGGTTTTTTCATTGAATTTTCAAGGTTTTGTAAATGCAAATTCCTAACTATATATCCACTATAACCTATGGTTTTTTCTGTGAATTTCATTGGTTTTTTAATAGCAAATATGAAAAGCTTTAAAATGTCAAGTACGTGATAGATAAAAACATTTTCGTATTTATGCACGCTGATGTGCTTTGAACGCTGCCCCCCCCCCTCCCCTCTTTTGCCTTAGTAGTACTCTCTCTTTGCAGATACAGAAGGGTAGTTAACGCAGGCCTTTACCCCCGTTGTAATCCGTCGTACCTCCTTGTCTCTCCATTTGATTGATTGTTGTCCAAGCATTTACTGTTTTAGAATTGGTTCTCTTTGGATCATTCTCTATTTACAAACAAGCACAAAGTCGCAATACTCTGTTTAGTCTTTGCAGATAGTGAAAAATCGTGTAAAAAAATAAAAGTAATCGAGCAAAATCAGTAGGCCACTAATTGGATCTCTTTTTGACCTCGCTAAAATAGAAATATTAGGAACAACCCTTCTTGAGAAATACGAAAATAGTGAGATGAACTGAGCTCCACACCATGAGGGCTGCAAGACAGCTCGGCTCCATCACCCATCCCGCACAAAATAATGACAAACCCTATGCAAATATTAAAAATATAGACAACACACCAGCAAAGAAACAGGGTAAAACATTTTATTAAAAAACTATTTACATAACGTTGGTTTATAAGATGATGTCAGTAGTGGACCGATGTGTGAATAGATCGAAAACAGCACAAGGCTCCAAGATCCGGATAGCAAGCTCCTGGATGTTGGGTGCCATAGTTTAGAGTTCTGAATTTCAGCCTTTTTCAATGCCTGTGCTTTGTTGAATCAAAATGGCGGCTTGACACAAAGCTGACTCAAGCGTTGTTACTGATGCTATGCAGACCAAAACTGGTTTTCAGTTTGTACATTTTTCTAGATTTTTCAATCCAAGTTTGGTTGACTTTGTAGAACGATGGCTTCAGATTTTCAACATACGGTGTGGTGGCGCTGACTGGGAGGGGGCGCTTCGCTCCTGCCCCCTCCCCAAGTAAGATTTTCATACGTGAAAGTACGTTAATGGTTTTGGTCCCTGAGATGCTTCGATGTCACTACCATTCTCAAATAGCATAAGTTCTGGATGTTGGGTGCCATAGTTAAGAGTTCTGAGCAGCGCTTGTAACACTGTCTGAAGCTTATTTCCACCTACTGCAGCTTCACTATTCTCAAAGTAAGTGAGTGTCGTTTGTGGACCTGACTGCATTAGAAAACAATGTGATATGTTACCTTCCTAAACAGCTTGACGGAGGCCCCTGAGGGGCGCTGTGATGGCCATGGACTCGGAGAAGACGCTTGGCTCCGACACCCTCCCCAAGTCTTATAGCACTGGTGTAGCCTGAGATCGCCCCCGACATAGGCGGCCGGCTCCCGGGGTCCGGCGGTACTTTTTGCCTTTTGATGACTCTTCAATTCTGGACCTTGTCCCACAATCCGTTTGACCTGAAGACAAGCTGTAGTGAGGCGCCCCTTTATCGTTTTAGTTGCCATTCCGCCCGCTTTTGCTACACTGTGCCTCTTCCGCCATTCAGCTGTTTTCCGCCCGCTCTTGCGACTACAGCGTCTCACTCACCATGTAGTTGAGATGCGCCCGCTCTTGCGGTGCAGCGATAGGCGGCTGCCACAGGACTCTCAAAATGGCGGCCGGCTCTTCGGTTTTGGGCCTGGTCCACTAAAATGGCCCTGGGACACCTTGGAACTCGGACGCTTGTCTGCTAGGGCTTGGGTCCCATTCTCGAAAAGCGTCCCCTCAGCCGTGAAGATTCTACAAAAGTCTTGGGGGCCTCCGACTCCCGCAGGCTTCTGGTGGGGAGCGGCTGCCATGATTGCTCGTGGAATGGCCACGACGGAGCTACGAGATGGTAGTGGTCTCATGCTGACGCCAGCTTTAGTCTGAAACATCCAGAAACACTGTAGACTACCAATTCGATCAGTTCCGGTAGCGCCCCAACATGACCCGGAAGAGAGGAACTTGCCCTCCCCTCTTTGACTGATGGTTCTTGTTGCCTGTCCCCTCTGTTGTCATTTAACAGAACTTTTTGGACTGCTGAAAGGGGTTGTGTTCTGAACGCTGGTTGGTGGAGACATTTAGACTATATTCTTGACCTACGTTGTCGCGTAATGCGTTTTATGACACGCCGCGTTAGCGCACCCGGAAGTGATCCGAGGCGCGGCGCACAGCGCGTAACGTAAGCATAACAGGTCATGTGACTTGTTAATAAAACTTTTCATTGGTTCATTTTACTTTTGTTAATTTAATGATGAAAAGCTTGGTCATATGACCTAAAAATTACGCTTTTTATTATTTTCGAACAATATTTTTTTTTCAAACATATGTTATAATATTCCAGGCTAATGTACTTTCCCGGAAAATTTACAACTGTCTTGCAAGTAAAATATATTCCTTTTTCGAGAAAAAGGGCGTTTCTTCCTTCCATGACGGAGCCGTTGAGTAAAAGAGATTCGGCCTGCTGTCTTAGTCGCCGATACGCCTGATTATCAGATTCTTATCGATCACTTTATGTTGCAGACATGAAAAACACAACTGCCCTTGACCATTTATCTTTACTGCGTTCCTACATATTATACCTTTTATCCGTCATGTAATTGGACTGCTTTATTTCACTTGCCTTTTACTGATTCGAAAACAGTCACTAAAAGTAAAAACTTTACAAATGAAAATACTACTACCGTGTTTTGTTTTAAAAACCTTTATTGTGAAAATGTCAGTATACAAATACGGGCCTATAACCACGTGGGCCGGCCACGGAGCAAACTCAAATCGTATATGATGAGGAGACATTTACACTGTAGAAGAACGTAACGAGCGGGCCATTAGGTGACAAGAACAAAGGTGTCTAACAGTTGCGGAATCGGTGGACGTACATTTTGTAATTAAAATACGACAGGGCCACTTACAATAACATTTTCTAGATATACATTTGCGGGCAAAGAGTTACGAGTCCCATTTATACCGGCGCCATTTTGGGCGAGGCCGGGCAGGTCCAAGATATAGTCAAAATGTCTCCACCAACCATCGGCCAGACCAGAACCCCTTTCGGCCCTTTATGTTACAAGATGGTGTCTTCCATTCAGAAAATATTGGTGGCAGCATTTTGAAAGGAAACAGAAACAGCCGTTCTCCTAGTGAGTTTCACATTGTTACATTTAGGAAGAATGTTGAAGAGTAGTATGTGGAAAATCTGAAGCCATTTTTCTACAAACTCTCAATCAGACTTGGATGGAAAAAAAAACCTGAAGAATGTACAAACTGAAAACCAATTTTTGTCTGTATAGCACCAACAGTAACGCTTGAGTCAGCTTTGTGTCAAGCCGCCATTTTCATTCAATCAATAGCGTCCCCCTGCACACATTCAGGGACCTGGTCGTGTCTTCAGATGAAACGCATTGTAGGAAAAGAAGCAGAAAGGAAAAGGAAAAAAGTTCCGCCGGACCTAGTGAAGCTGCAGCAGGTGCAAATAAGCTTCAGACAGTCTTACAAGCACTGCTCAGAACTCTCAACTGAGGCACTCAACATCCAGGACTTGCCATTCGGATCTTGGCGCCTTGTATTTTTGTTTTGTTTTTGATGGAGGGGAAAGAACAAAAAACAGACATTGAAAAAGGCTCAACAGTGCAGGGCGCCTTGTGCTGGTTCCGACCTATTCACACATCGGTCCGCTACTGACATCACCTCATAAACCAACGGGGCACCCCACGCCGACTTTCGGCGCAGCATTGTAGGATGGCCACACCAGTGCGGCAATTTGCTGGACACCACCTCGGTGCCATCCAGATCTCGGCGCGTTCATTCATTCAATAGCGTCCCCCTGCACACATTCAGGGACCTGGTCGTGTCTTCAGAAGAAACGCATTGTAGGAAAAGAAGCAGAAAGGAAAAGGCAACAAGTTCCGCCGGACCTAGTGAAGCTGCAGCAGGTGCAAATAAGCTTCAGACAGTTCTACAAGCACTGCTCAGAAATCTCAACTGAGGCACTCAACATCCAGGACTTGCCATTCGGATCTTGGCGCCTTGTGCTGGTTCCGACCTATTCACACATCAGTCCACTACTGACATCACCTCATAAGCCAACGGGGCACCCCACGCCGACTTCCGGCGCAGCATTGTAGGATGGCCACACCAGTGCAGCCACTTGCTGGACACCACCTCGGTGCCATCCGGATCTCAGCGCGTTCGAGTCACTGTGCCGGAAGAGTGACCGGAACTCAGCTGAACACGCCGTCTTTCGGCGCAGCATTGTAGGATGGCCACACCAGTACGGCAATTTGCTGGACACCACCTCGGCGCCATCCGGATCTCGGCGCGTTCGAGTCACTGTACCGCAACAGTGACCGCAATTCAGCTGGACACGCCGTCTTTCGGCGCAGCATTGTAGGATGGCCACACCAGTGCGGCAATTTGCTGGACACCACCTCGGTGCCATCCGGATCTCGGCGCGTTGTGCTGCCTTCGGCCTATTCGCACATCGGTCCGCTACTGACGCCGCCTCACGTGCCAACGGATTTTCTACGCTTTTTGTAGCCCTATGTCGCATAACAGGTCATGTGACTTGTTTATAAAACTTTTCATTGGTTCATTTTACTTTTGGTTTCCTAAAGATGGAAGGCTTGGTCATATGACCTAAAAATAACACTTTTCATTGGTTTAGAACATTTTTTTTTCCCAAACGATGAAAGCCCCACCTTGTTTCTGGATCATTCAGACTGAAGCTGGCGTCAGCATGAGAGCACCACCATCTCGTGGCTCCGTCGTGGTCATTCCGCGAGCAATCATGGCAGCCGCTCCCCACCGGAAGCCTGCGGGAGTCGGGGGCCCCCAAGACTTTTATACAATCTTCACGGCTGAGGGGACGCTTTTCGAGAATGGAGCCCAAGCCCTAGCAGGCAAGCGTCCGACTTCCAAGGTGTCCCAGGGCCATTTCAGTGGACCAGGCCCAAAACCGAAGAGCCGTCCGCCATTTTGACAGCCATGTGGCAGCCGCCTATCGCTGCACTGCAAGAGTGGGAGCAACTCCACAACATGGTGAGCGAGACGCTGTGGCCGCAAGAGCGAGCGCAACTCAGCTAGATGGCCGCCACCTGGGGAGGCCCGTTCACGCCGCCTCCCCCCCCCCCCCCCCGGGCCGCCGCACGCCAATTTTCGGAGCAGCATTGTAGGATACCAAAACCAGTGCGGCAGTTTACTGGACATCACCTGGGTGCCTGTCGTACATGTTGTGTCAGCCATGTGACACTGGACACAGACCGCTACTGACGAGGCCTCCCCCCGCACCACCCGGGACGCCCCACGCTGTTTTTCTGTGCTGCATTGTAGGATCCCTAAACCAGTGCGGCACCCAGGCGACATCACCTGGGTGCCGTCCAGAACTCTGCACGTTGTGCTGCCTTGGGACTATTCGCACAACAGACCGCTACTGACGAGGCCTCCCCCCGCCCCACCCGGGATGCCCCACGCCAATTTTCGGAGCAGCATTGTAGGATCCCTAAACCAGTGCGGCACCCAGGCGACATCACCTGGGTGCCGTCCAGAACTCTGCACGTTGTGCTGCCTTGGGACTATTCGCACAAAAGACAGCTTCTAACCATTGTTGCTTTTTGTGTTAATAAATGTTTAAATGTTTTTAGTTTTTGTTCTGTTCATTATCGTTAAAAGTTAATAAAGTTTTATAACCTTAATTTGTTGGAGTGTTATCTATTTTTTGAAAAACGGGTGAATGGGGCCTTGAATCGGGTTATTGTCATGTGTGGGCTTTGGAAGTGTGCTGCTGCAGGATCGGACATTTCAAACTCAAATGCACGTTCTTTTTCTTACCTTTCCGAAGCATGGAGCGCAATAGCAGGCAGAGAAAGGGTGATGCACGTGTTGAACACTACCTGACCTGGCAAGTTGCTGGCAGTGCCCCCCCGCCCGCTCCTGAAAGAGGGCACACACACACCGCCGCCCCGAGTACTTCACAAATCTTTAAAAGACCATGCGCTTGTTCATGAGGCTTAAATGGTTTATCACCTCTTCTAGAACCCCTACATCGACCCTTTGACGTTTCATGGAAAAATTACCATGTAACACAATACCAAGCCCTGTCAGCTGAAACCCCCAAGGAATCGTGGGGCATATTATCAAGGGGGTTTATCTCCGCTTTTTTGGCTTTAAAAACCATGAAAGCGGAGATAAAATTATTTCCCTATTATCAAGCTGTCGCTAACACCAGTTAGTGACACCTAAAAGGAGATAGCGACCATCTTGGGCCCGGCTTTGCATGTCAGTGATACTTATCACTAATGACATGCAAAGTGGCGTGCCAAGATGTTAGCGACTGGAAACAGTCCCTAACATCGCTACCTTCTATTACCAACTTTTGGAGATATTCGCGCTAAGCGCGAATATCTCCAAAATCTAACACCTGCCCTGAGCAGTTCTTAGCCATGTTATCCAATGGGAGGTGGATAACATGGCTAAGAGCATTAGGTCGATAATACATGAATATCGCTGACTTTTCTGCGATAATAGCAAGGTTTATCTGCGATAAAAATCGCCGATGTGCGGCGATAATTTTTGTCTCTAAACAAGTTATAGACAAAAATTATCGCTAGTTGTTCGTAATATGCCCCCGGGTTTTTGCTTGCAGAAATCGGGAGGCGGGAGACTAGCACTGAAATCAGTACTCACACGCCTGAATCAGGAGGATTGGCATGTCTGAATTCTCTACAGCTGGGGCCATAAACTACATCCGCAGGGGTAGGTGATAGCCTGGGACCAGCCTGGCATCTAAAATGGCTGCCGTGCACGACAAAATTGTGGCATTCGAAAAAAGGCAAGATGGCGCAGCCGCTGGAAGAGATATATCAACATATATCAGCCTCCTCAGCCACCCTCAGGAAACATAGGGGATTAGGATATGTCTCCCGCACCCCCTTATACCTAGTACTTTAATTAACGAAGCACAAAATGGCGAATTCCCGTTTCGCTACCAGTTTGCGGCCCAGTTCGCGGCCCGTGAAGCGCTTCTACCGTGAAAAATCATTTTTTTTTTATTTTCCCCACGGGACCCTTTAATAACCCCAACAACATTCCTAGGGGGTCAAGAGGGGGATACCTTGCCCCCTTTCATTAAATTCCCCCTTAGTTTTTCACCTTTTCTTCTCTCTCGATCCTACCGAGAGACAAGATGGCGGCCGCTCCGGACTGTCACGCAGCAAAAAAAAAAAAAAAGCTCACGCACAGCCGCTGGAAGAGATGTATCAACATATATCAGCCTCCTCACCCACCCTCAGGAAACATAGGGGATTAGGATACGTCTCCCGCACCCACTTATAACTAGTAATTTAATTTACGAAGCACAAAATGGCGAATTCCCGTTTCGCTACCAGTTCGCGGCCGCGCTTCTACCGTGAAAAATCATTTTTTTTTTATTTTCCCCACGGGACCCTTTAATAACCCCAACAACATTCCTAGGGGGTCAAGAGGGGGATACCTTGCCCCCTTTCATTAAATTCCCCCTTCGTTTTCCACCTCTTCTTCTCTCTCGATCCTACCGAGAGACAAGATGGCGTCCGCTCCGGACTGTTTAGAATGTTGACAGACACCGGAGAGCCAATCAGCTTTCTGCGCGCAAAGTTCCGATAAGCGAAAAGTAAGCGGACCGGATCGCTGCCCAGAGCGCTGTTACAGATATATATCTTGGTTTGAACGTTAATTTCTCAAAAACTACTGGAGCACATATATTGAGACCTAGCAAAGGCACATCGGGCTAACAGTCCCTACAATTTTGCCAAGTTTCGTGCAAATCCATTCAGCCGTTCGAGCTAAAAGTGAGTCCAACCGCCCTATGGAAAAATGAATGGGAAAAACGCGTTTTGGGACCCCCCTTTTTTCTCAGCCCCCCCTTGACGAAACCCCACCAAATTTTCAGGGGCTGCTCAGAAACAAAATGTGCCATTTTCCTGAAAATTTCAGCCGATTCCGTCCACAAACGCCAAAGTTATTAGACATAGAATTTTCAAAAGTTCCATAGACAAATAATCCTAACTATATATACCTACTGGCTATCGCCAGTAGGTAATACATACATATATAAACATATATCATCTGTATATCTATATAAATACAAACATAAATGCATGCATACATATACTTATATGCATACAGATGCATGTTATTTACATGAAAGTTGAAAAAACACTAATAAAAGCAAAGCTAAAAACCACCTCATTACAAACAGAATGGCTTTAACTTAAACGAGGGCGAGATCTATTGCATTTTCAATGCTTGTTTACTTTGGTTCCATCAAGAAGGCATTCAGATGTGTCACACATTTGCCATAAATTCTGAATGTTAGCACTCTAGTTGCACATTAGATCACTGTAGTAAAGCTACTGCTCACCAGGGACGCCTGCTGCTGGTATTCAAAGTGCATGTTTCAGTCTGCATGTCAGAATTTTTTTAATGAAATTGAAGAGGGTTTGAGAAGTCACTCAAAATGTGCCCTAATTTTTCTTTCTGCAGCACTAATCATAATTCATATGGCAAAATATACCCCCTCATTTTGTTCCTTTTTAAATTAAATGTTTTAAGAGTTACCACTTTATTCCAATCAAGATGGCTTCAGGTGTGCCATACCTTTGTAATAAGTAGGACTGTTAGCGCTCTAGTTGTTCTTTAGAACACTCTGGGACATTCTGTCATTGGGCTATACTTGGGCTACATCTGGGTGATATTTGGGCTACATTTGGGCTCTTTTGTCTCTGGTGGCCATTTTGGGAGACTGCATGTCAGAATTTTTTAATGAAATAGAAGAGGATTTGAAAAGTCACTCAAAATGTGCCCTAATTTTTCTTTCTGCAGCACTAATAATACCTTCTATTGCATAATATACCCCCTCATTTTGTTCCTTTTTAAATTAAATGTTTTAAGAGTTACCACTTTATTCCCATCACGATGGCTCCAGGTGTGCTATACCTTTGTAATAAGTAGGACTGTTAGCGCTCTAGTTGTTCTTTAGAACACTCTGGGACATTCTGTCATTGGGCTATACTTGGGCTACATCTGGGTGATATTTGGGCTACATTTGGGCTCTTTTGTCTCTGGTGGCCATTTTGGGAGACTGCATGTCAGAATGTTTTAATGAAATAGAAAAGGATTTGAGAAGTCACTCAAAATGTGCCCTAATTTTTCATTCTGCAGCACTAATCATACTTTCTATGGCAAAATATACCCCCTCATGTTGTTTCTTTTTAAATTAAATGTTTTAAGAGTTACCACTTTATTCCAATCAAGATGGCTTCAGGTGTGCCATACCTTTGTAATAAGTAGGACTGTTAGCGCTCTAATTGTTCTTTAGAACACTCTGGGACATTCTGTCATTGGGCTATACTTGGGCTACATCTGGGTGATATTTGGGCTACATTTGGGCTCTTTTGTCTCTGGTGGCCATTTTGGGAGACTGCATGTCAGAATGTTTTAATGAAATAGAAAAGGATTTGAGAAGTCACTCAAATTGTGCCCTAATTTTTCATTCTGCAGCACTAATCATACTTTCTATGGCAAAATATACCCCCTCATGTTGTTTCTTTTTAAATTAAATGTTTTAAGAGTTACCACTTTATTCCAATCAAGATGGCTTCAGGTGTGCCATGCCTTTGTAATAAGTAGGACTGTTAGCGCTCTAGTTGTTCTTTAGAACACTCTAGGAGGCTGCAGTAGAACACAAAGGAATCAACTGACAGTCTCTGTCCTTGTTGGATGTACATGTTTTACTGAGAATGTCAGACTTCATTTTCACATGACTGAGAAAGATAATGTGAATTTACAGAAAATATGCTTTCAGTTTAGCTTATAGATCCCTTCCAAACCACTGTGGGAAAATCAAGAGATATTAGTTTTCTTTCAAACAATATTCATGATATCACAGCAGAAGGTTTTTTCATGTGGTAAAATCACCTTAGAACCCACCACAATTCCTAAAACGAGTATGGTACCATCAACAAATGATTTATAATGTAACTAAAGTCCTAAAACCCTCTATTAACTACAATGCTTTTTAATGAGGTGCTATCATGTATATTGGTCCCAAGATGGCTGCCAACACTTCTTGGATGAAGTGCTGACAGCCAATCAGATCAGATGTGTGGTTAGGCTCCGCCCAGATATATATCTTTTTTTTAACCTAAATTACTCAAAATCCACTGGAGCACATATATTGAGACCTAGCAAAGGCTCATCGGGCTAACAGTCCCTACAATTTTGCCAAGTTTCGTGCAAATCCATTCAGCCGTTCGAGCTAAAAGTGAGGCCAACCGCCCTATGGAAATTAACATGGGAAAAACGCGTTTTGGGACCCCCCTTTTTTCTCGGCCCCCCCTTGATGAAACCCCCCCAAATTGTCAGATGCTGCTCAGAAACAAAATGTTCCATTTTCCTGAAAATTTCAGCCAATTCCGTCCACAAACGCCAAAGTTATTAGACATAGAATTTTCAAAAATCCCATAGAGAAAAAATCCTAACTATATATACCTACTGGCGACCGCCAGTAGGTAATATATATATATATATATATATATATATATATATATATATATATATATATATTCTTATAGGCTGACCCGAGGAAGCCCGTCATTTTACTGAGGTACTTTGAAGCAAGCGTCGCCAGAACAGCAGCGCAGCGCTCAACCCACTGGAGGGTTTTCAAATAAACTACAGACTCTTTAAATCACTGTCCGACCTCTCGTGTCAGAAAACAATTAACTGGTAATAACAACACTGAGGGAGACACGAAACAAAATAAAACAACTTTTGAAGAACCCGGACTGTGAAATGAAGAGTCTGGAACCAGAGCACGACCACAAGTACCACAATGCATTTTTAACAGGAAGTGATTCCGCAAATGAATGCCATTGGAGGCAAACAAAATGACATTGAACATTGGACTGTGGTGTGACGCATGAGCAAAGGCTTACCTTGAAAAAGTTCCAGGCGGAACGAAACATGTCGGACATAAGCCACAAGCTGCTTGTTTTAAACTCATTAAAAGCTACTGAAATCAGGCTTCCAGGTGTGACCAACTGTTTTTTCCTCCGGGATGAAACCCTGTTTGAATATATATATATATATATATATATATATATATATATATATATATATATATATATATATATATATATATATATATATATATATATATATATATATATATATATATATATATATATATATACTGCTTTGAGTGCCCCGTCTTCCTTTTGGTGTGTCTTTGGGGGTTTGGATATATATATAA
The DNA here is from genome assembly GCF_964263255.1 of Lissotriton vulgaris. Classification (NCBI taxonomy): domain Eukaryota; kingdom Metazoa; phylum Chordata; class Amphibia; order Caudata; family Salamandridae; genus Lissotriton; species Lissotriton vulgaris. The sequence goes on from NW_028251948.1 coordinate 28,089, forward strand.
GAAGGAGAGGCTGTGGTGAAGAACTGTTCATCTGCCATGCAGCGCTTGAAGTCTAGAGAAAAGTGGCTTTCCAAGACACTCGGAGTCCTACCTAGGATTAAATGTGCTTTTAAATTCACAATTTCAGCAAGAAACCCACTCAGGGAATATTGTGGCTCAAGAAGGGAACTATAATGCCCAGCATGCATCAAAATGACTGCAGTAAGCATACGCCAACTCAGGGTAATTAATTAACGCTTGCGCAAATGAAAATAAAAGGTGAGCTTTTTCCAACCGGAATTGTGTGCAGCCTTTGATTACGATGCTTATGCATTGAAACACGTCAGGCAGAAAACTACCTCGTGGGTGGTCGAGGAAAACAAGAATGTAGATCGGATGATTTATGATGGCAGCCCTCATCATGGGAAGAGCACCATCTCTGTGATAAAAAAAGAAGGAGAGGCTGCGGTGATGAACTGTTCATCTGCCATGCAGCACTTAAAGTCTAGTGAAAAGTGGCTTTCCAACACTCCCAGAGTCCTACCAAGGATTAAATGTGCTTTTCATTTCACAATATCGGCACGAAACCCACTCGGGGAATATTGTGGCTCAAGAAGGGAACTATAATGCCCAGCATGCCTCAAAATAACTGCACTAAGCATATGCCCACTCAGGGTAATTAATTAACGCATGTGCAAATGAAAATAAAAGGTGAGCTTTTTGCAGATCAAATTGTGTGCAGCCTATGGTTAAGATGCTTATAAATTGAAATGCATCAGTCAGAAAACTACCTCGTGGGTAGTCGAGGAAAACAAGAAAGTAGACCAGATGGTCGACTTCCAGCTGAGTGCCTTCCTAAAGCTTTCGGGCACTTTGTTGATTTATATATATATATTCTCTGCTTCTTTTTTGCATAATTTATTTGTCACTGTATGCCTCAAAGGGTATTTGTTTTACTTATACTGGGTGCTCCCTTGTGTCTGGACAAAGCTATACCTCTATGAAGAGCTCTAATCAGATCGAAACACTGTGTCAGGGGTTGCTTTTACTCATTTCTGGTTGGATTAGTTGGTATTTTACCAATTCAAAGCTGTAATACTGTGCCTGGAGTGGTAAATGGCTTTTGCAACTTTACAGCTCCACAAGGACAGCACTGTGCCAGTCCTATGCTTAAAGACTTTGCTTTAGAAATGGCAAAAGACTTTGTCCTTTTCTATCTCGGCGTTGATAGCACTGTGCTAATCCTATGCTTGAAGACTTTGATAGAAAAGCAGACATTTGAGGTGAGCAGATCTAGAGTGTCGCTGGTGTTGCGAGTGCTCTACACAGGAGCTGCTTTCCACCTAAACTTGAGAACTACCCAGAGTTCTCTGCTTATTTTTTGCATAATTTATTTGTCACTCTATGCCTGAAAGGGTATTTTTTTATGTTTAAATTTGTTTTATTGGTTTCAAGGAAAAACATAGATAGTACAATCCTCAGTTGAAGCCACAAAATAAGGTAAATGACATGTCGGAGAAACCGCTCCATAGAGCTTAGCACATATCTCGCAAAGGTTGTAGGGCCACACCAATGTTCACTTGTTGTGTCATTCAAATTCAAATGGCATTTAGTAATAAGCGCCCATGAGGCCAGATTAGTAAATGTAAACGGAACAAACCCCCTCCCATCCCCAAGAACTACCCCCTCCCCAACCAGCATGCCGAGTTTCTTGAATGTGGGTCACCTCTGTGACGTCGTGTTTACAGTGTTTCTTTCTAAGGTTCAGTGATGGCATAGTGTGGGTCTGTCAGGCGCAGCAGACGGAGGTATCGTGGGCACGTAATTTCTTTAAACTCTTGAGAGAGAACTGTGAGCAGCGGTTACCAAACAGTGCGGAATGTGGCGGAAGTCTGAGTGAGTGTAGCTTGGATGCGTTCTATCCCTAAAGTGAACCAAAGTTTATGCAACCAGCTCGTGTGAGTGGGCCTTGTGTTAGTCCCCCAAAGGGAAAGGATGTGCTGGGAGGCAGCCTGTATCGCAAGACCCATTTGACATCCCCATATGGATTTCAAAGGGAAAGTGAGTGCATTCGGAAGTCCTAGAATGGCGTAGGCTGGAAACCGCGGGATTTCAGTGTCTAGGGAACTGTCTATATCGTTAAGGACTGCTGTCCAGTATGCCTTGACTTCTGTGCAATACCATAGGAGGTGTGTCAGAGTGCCCGTTTCTCCACAGCCCCTCCAGCAGGACGCGCTCCGGGATGGGTTGCCCCTGTGAAGCCTAGCAGGTGTAAGGTGCCAATACGTGGCTAACTTCACCCACAGACTCCTTACCCGCTGTATTCCTAGCTGTGTGGGTGGGCCTGTAATAGATTGAGCGCCATTCCTGAGGTGTCAATGTTCTCCCTAGCTTCCCCTCCCAGCGTCTCTGCCCTGCAGTGCGGTGCGTCTTAGAGGGAGGAGATAGAATCTTGTAGAGGTCCGTAATAAGGCCTCAATCCGATTCTTTTGTGACCAGCCATTTCTCAAACTCAGTCATGTGCCTACCAACGAAAGGGCTAATCTCGGGTTGCGTGAGACACTGCCTAAGCTGGAAATATTGAAAAAGCTGTGGCAAAGTAATGTCATACCCGTGGGACAGATCAGCGAATGGGATAAAGCTCTCTAAATCGAAGAGATGGCCCCTTGATCTACAGCTGGAGCCTCGCCATTGTGGGAACGATCGGGGGTCAGTGCCTGGGGGGAACTCAGGGTTGTCCAATAGAGGAGTGAGTGGCAAAGGGAAGGTTGTGAGCTTCCGTCTGGTAGTAACTGAGTCCAACACTTTCAGTACAGTGCGCGTAATTGATGAATTCTGGAGATAGCACGGTCTGTGCGGGCCGCGAAGAAATGGTACTTTCCACAAAGATGTTTGGGCCATGGCCCTGTCTTGGAAGAGCCATCTCTTCTCTGATTCAGGCTGAAACCACTCCACTAGGTACCTCGGCTGTGTCGCCTTAAAATATTGGTGTAAATTGGGGATCCCCAGGCCTCGCTCGTCTTTCCCCCGATATGCCAAGTGTTTGTTCATGCGCGGTCTCTTACCCCCCGCAGACGAAGTGCTGAATCACTGCTTGCAAAGTCTTAATAGACCCAGCTGGTGGGATCACGGGGATTGTCTGAAAGATGTATAGTATCTTGGAAAGCGCCGACATTTTCACAGCCGCGATCCTTCCCAGTAGAGACAGCTGCTGCTTCGCCCAGCGCTCCAGGTCCTTTTGAATCTGCGAAGTTATGGTGGCATAGATCAGAGTCACCGTCTGGTCTGGAGACGGCGTAAGGGTAATGCCCAGATAGGGGAGTTGCATCCGTGTTGATAGTCCCCCTCCGTACGAAGGCGCTCCACTTTGGGTAACAGCGTTTTTGCCTAGCGGTAAGATCATAGATTTCTCTCTGTTCATCTTAAGGCCTGACACCTTGCCAAAAGCCTCAGTTTCCTCCAGGAAGGCTGGCACCGGACGCTCGGGAGTGTCGAGGGCCACCAGGATGTCATCTGCGTACAGGCCGATGGAATGTGGCTCCCCCCCAAAAGCTATACCTCGGATGTCAGGGTGGTCTTTCACTCTCTCTGCCAGGGGCTCGATGTAGAGAACAAACAAGAGGGGGTAGAGGGGACACCCCTGCCTGGTGCTGCACTAAATTTTGAAGGGACTGGAGCATAAGCCATTAAGGAGGACCCGAGCTTGTGGGCGATGATAGCAGCTTGCAACCCAAGCCTGAAAGCGTTCACCCACCCCGAAGTGCATTAAAACCTTCCCTAGAAAGCCCCAATCAAAACGGTCAAACGCTTTCTCAGCGTCAATGGCTAGGAGTACCGAGTCTGATTGCTGGAATTGGGCTTTATCGATCAAGTGGAGGACGCGTTTGGTGTTGCCGCTACATTGTCTGCCAGGGATAAAGCCCGATTGGTCCGGCACTATGATCCCGGGGAGACAAGGTCCAAGCCTTGAGGCCAACATGCCAGTAAAGAGCTTGAGGTTGAGATTAAGTGCGGAAATGGGCCTGAAAGCGGAGCAGTGAGTTTCGTCTTTGCCCGGCTTGGGCGGCACAATCACATCCGCCTCCAGCATAACGGGCAGGATGGAACCGGGTCCCGTAAATGAATTAAAAAGCTTTGTAAGGATCGGAGCAAGCAGTGGGAAAAAAGGTTTATAAAAACCGGCGGCCATCTGGGTCTGGTGCTTTCAGGGGTTTAAGATGGGAAATGGCACTGATCACCTCTTCGATCCATATAGGTGCATTAGAGAGCGCACGCGCTCGCTGAGTTCAGCACAGTAGTTACCACGCCCCACAAGTAAGTGTCAGCCACTGGCATGGGGTCCGCCTGGTAAAGGGACGCATAATAGTCCCTAAACGCCTCCTCTATTTGTGCATCGTGGCCAAGCTCCCCCCCCCCTCGCCACGCAAAGATAAGATTTTGAGCGGTGAACTTTGGCCCATAACGCGCTCGCAAGGAGGCGTTCCATCCTGTTTCCCCCTACATATTAGGTGTGTCAGAGGTGGAGGGCCGCATACTCGGCCCAATCCATGTCCAGACTCGCTAATTGTGCTCTGGCAACTTTGAGTTGTTTCCAGATTCTAGGGGCCTCAGTATGACTGTGTACTCGTTCCAGCTTTACTACCTTGGCAGTGAGGACGTCTTGTTTGGCCCTGCGATCTTTGGCTTCCGTCGCTGCCACGGCGATTAGCTCGCCCCGCACTACAGCCTTTAACGCCCCCCACACTGCTGTCATAGGTGTATCGGGGCGGTCATTAACCATAATGTAATCAGTGATGTACTTGCGGATTTGCTGGGCTACCTCTACACATTTTAAGAGGGGTTCCCTCAGCCTCCATCGACCAGGGGGTCTCCTGACACTAGGGACTCTGATCGTGATCTCCACGGCTGTGTGATCGGAAATGGCCGCCGGGGTGATGTCCGCATCAAGCACCTGGGCTACCAGCTCAGAGGAGCCTAAAAAATTGTCTAATCTGGCATAAGTGCGATGCACATGTGAATAGAACATGTAATGTGATACCCCAGGGTGCTTAGCCCGCCACAAGTCCTCTAACCCCTTTGCTTTAACCATTCTTTGCCTGCCACTGAGATGACACCTGTACTGCCATAGCGGTGTCCTGACCTGTCCCTGTCCTTGTCCATCACTATGTTAAGGTCCTCCCCAGGAGTAGTAAGGAATCGAAGGAGCATAAGGTCTCCGACAGGGTACATTGTAGAAAAGGTTCCTGTCCTGTGTTCGGGGCATTTAGAGATCCCACCGTCAGCTTCATGCCTCCCACTGTGAAACTATGGGCAAGAAGTCTGCCTTTGATCTCCCCCACTTTATCTCTAACCTGACCATGAAAGTGCCTGGCAACCAGAATCGCGACTCCTGCCTTCTTGTCAGAGGTGGAAGAGAAGAATTGGTTGGGGAATGCCCGGGACCTCATCCTGTGCCAATCTTTAGGAAGTAGGTGCGTTTCTTGAAGCAAGCATATTGCAGCACCCGAGTTCTCTAGGTACAACAATATCGCTCGCTGCTTGATGGGATTATTTAGGCCCTTCACATTCAGAGTTAGAATTTGCAAAGTGGCATGAGCCATCTGGGCGCCACAGGGGTATAAGTATGCTGTCTTCCCACCGCCGTCGCACTAGGCCTCTTCCCCTGTCGGCACACTGGTTCCCACCACCCAGCCATGCTACTCACCCCCCCACCAGTCAACTCCCCATCTGAGCCCCAACTCCCAGCACCCCCTGCCCCCCTCCCTAACCCCAACTCCCATTTCCCATCCAATGAGCATTGTCCCAGTTCTGCCATCCCCTGCGCAGGTCTGTAGTAGTGGTACCTAGTGGAGCGATCTCCCATGGCGACCTCCGTGGCTCCCCACCCTCACTCCCCTACCTGGAATGCAAAGTTGCTGTGCTGTCCCCCCGTGTTTATGACTCATTCCGAAGGTGTAGTGTCCCTGCCAACCTCATGGACGGTGTTGGCCCTTTCCTGCATTATGGTGTGGGCATCCGGCTTCAAATGCACAGTGGGGGGGGTGCCCTCGGTTGACCAGTTGCCAGCCTCCCCTGGACAAGCCCTGGTATGGTTTCCGTGATAAGGGCTTCTCCTTCCGATTGATACCCAGCAGTGCACTGTTGTCTTGGAGTGACCGTTGCTGATGCAAGGCCCCATTCCACTTAAAGATCAGGTGAAAAGGGTGGCCCCAAGAATAAGGGATCTCTTTCTCATGAAGGAAGTCCGTGGCCATCTTAAATGCCTTCCTTTTTTTGAGTGTAATAGCTGAAAGGTCCTGGTATAAAGCTACGGGGTGGCCACAATAATGGAGGGGATGCTTCCGTCGTGCTTCCCTGAGGATTCGTTCTTTTAGAGGAAATTCAGGTAAAAATGCTAGGATGTCTGGGGGGGCAGGTGCTCGCCTCGGCAACCCCACCCTGTGGGCTCTGTCGATTCTGATATCAAAGTCCGCCGCTTCCCCCAGAACCTCTCAAAACATGGCATGTAGGTATCTTGTGATGTCTGACCCTTCTTCCTTAAGAGGGACCCCTCGGACCCTAACATTGTTCCATCAGGACCTGATTTCTAAGTCCTCCGCATGCGCCTGCAGGTCCAGTTGCTGATCTTTCAGGTGAATGTTCTCTTTTTGGAGCTTCTGGCCTTATTTTCTCCTTCAACAGCGAAAACCCGCTCTCCCAGGCCGCCCACCTCTCTTCTGATCTCCCTGACCTCCCTTGCAATTTCCTGCTTCAGCATCTTTCAAATCTTAAATAGGGTCTCCAGGAAGGATTTGGTGATGGGCACCTCGCCTCCGGTGTAATCAGTGTGTGGCTTTGTCTAACCAGGGGAGGTAAACCCTTTATCACTTTTTGGCGAACCCTTGGTGAGCATCTCAGGGAGTCTACGACCCCCCTTTGTCCTCTGGGTGACCATATTGCGCCTCTCGAAGATGTCGGTGTGACCCTCGCCTCAGCCACTGCAAAGTATGGGGCGCCCCAATGGTCTTTCACTAACTCTAATACCGGCCCCCTTTGACAGTCGAGGGAGGGCATATCTCTTCTTTGGCCTTGGGGAGCAGTGCGGCCGAGATCACCTGTCCGGGCCTCCACCTCCCTTGCCCAGGATCCAAGGGCTCCTCTGCCGCTTCCCCTCGAATGTGAGTCTGTGGGCGACGTGGGCAGCCAGTCCCTCACCCTCTAGTGAGGCCCTGCCGAGTGTCTTCCCGTGTGGCGGGCCCCTTTGTGTCCCAATACACACCTGTCACCGCTGGGCTTCCACGCCTCGGCCTCGGCCTCAGCCTCCGCTGCTTCTGCCTCCTTAGGGAGCGTTATGAATGAGGCTACTAGGTCCCTGCTGTATTTGGGCCTGCCTGGCACTCCCAGGGCAGGCCAGGTAAGAAGTCTGGCCGTGGGAGAGCACCGCAACTTCAAGGTCCTGCAGGTCTCCCTCTGAATCCTCCTCCGCTACCTCTGTACAAAATGGTGCCGACCACCCTGCCTGGGGCCTCCTCCCCACATCGAGCGCCCACCCGGCTCCTCACCTCGCCGCTTGTCTCCATTTGCAGCTGGGGAGGGGGTGCTCCGATTCTCGAGGCTTCTGGAGGTGGAGAGCTCCCTGGGTGTGGGCCTCTCGACCCCGCTCTGGATTTAAAGCAGTGGCCTACTCGCCAACCCTGGATCGCGGGACTGGCGGGTAACTTCTGGTGTGGGTCAGGGAGGTTCCTCGATCCCTGCGGGGGGGCTACAGGAGCCCTCCACTGTCGGTGCTGCGCTTTGGCAGTCATCGGACACCACCGCCTGGCCCCCTTTCGACCGCCTCCTCTGGGTCCATGTCACGGACACCTGCAGCATGTCCGCAAGTAGCAGGCTGTTCCGCTCATTTACAGCATCGCACACCTTTCCTGCGGTCTTCACCTTGACTCTGTGACACCCGCTACTCTCCCCTGTCCCGGTGTAGCTTTCCGGGAGGGGGGGGGGACACTGCGGTTGTAGCGGGCCTTGGGAGAGTTCGGGTCAGGGAGCTCACGCGACTCGCGACCGCCTAAGCCGCCATCTTGGCCACGCCCCAAAAGGGTATTTTTTTTACTTATACTGGGTGCTCCCTTGTGTCTGGACAAAGCTATGCCTCTCTGAAGAGCTCTAATTATAGTGAAACACTGTGTCAGGGGTTGCTTTTACTCATTTCAGGTTGTCTTGGTTTGCATTTTACCAATTCAAAGCTGTAATACTGTCCCTGGAGTGGTAAATGGTTTTTGTCATTTTACAGCTCGGCAAGGGCAGCACTGTGCAAGTCCCATGCTTAAAGACTTTGCTGTAGAAATGGCAAAAGACTTTGTCCTTTTCTATCTTGGCGTGGATAGCACTGTGCTAATCCTATGCTTAAAGACTTTGATAGAAAAGCAGACATTTGAGGTGAGTTCTCTGCTTCTTTTTTGCATATATATATATATATATATATATATATATATATATATATATATATATATATATATATGATAAACAAAGGAGGCGGCACAATCAGGATATCTTCGTTAAGCCTTTATTTCAAGACTATTCACCCCACCAACGCGTTTCAGCCTCACACGGCCTTGTGAGCAAGGCCGTGTGAGGCTGAAACGCGTTGGTGGGGTGAATAGTCTTGAAATAAAGGCTTAACGAAGATATCCTGATTGTGCCGCCTCCTTTGTTTATCAAAATTCCCTGGGTCAGGATCCGACCCCTAGGCAGAGCACACACTGCTGAGCGCGTCCAAAGGGCTGAAGGATCACTTTGTGTAACATATATATATATTACCTACTGGCGGTCGCCAGTAGGTATATATAGTTAGGATTTTTTCTCTATGGGATTTTTGAAAATTCTATGTCTAATAACTTTGGCGTTTGTGGACGGAATTGGCTGAAATTTTCAGGAAAATGGAACATTTTGTTTCTGAGCAGCCCCTGACAATTTGGGGGGGTTTCATCAAGGGGGGGCCGAGAAAAAAGGGGGGTCCCAAAACGCGTTTTTCCCATGTTAATTTCCATAGGGCGGTTGGCCTCACTTTTAGCTCGAACGGCTGAATGGATTTGCACGAAACTTGGCAAAATTGTAGGGACTGTTAGCCCGATGTGCCTTTGCTAGGTCTCAATATATGTGCTCCAGTGGATTTTGAGTAATTTAGGTTCAAAAAAAGATATATATCTGGGCGGAGCCTAACCACACATCTGATCTGATCTGATTGGCTGTCAGCACTTCATCCAAGAAGTGTTGGCAGCCATCTTGGGACCAATATACATGATAGCACCTCATTAAAAAGCATTGTAGTTAATAGAGGGTTTTAGGACTTTAGTTACATTATAAATCATTTGTTGATGGTACCATACTCGTTTTAGGAATTGTGGTGGGTTCTAAGGTGATTTTACCATGTGAAAAAACCTTCTGCTGTGATATCATGAATATTGTTTGAAAGAAAACTAATATCTCATGATTTTCCCACAGTGGTTTGGAAGGGGATCTATAAGCTAAACTGAAAGCATATTTTCTGTGAATTCACATTATCTTTCTCAGTCATGTGAAAATGAAGTCTGACATTCTCAGTAAAACATGTACATCCAACAAGGACAGAGACTGTAAGTTGATTCCTTTGTGTTCCGCCTAAGCCGCCATCTTGGCCACGCCCCAAAAGGGTATTTTTTTTACTTATACTGGGTGCTCCCTTGTGTCTGGACAAAGCTATGCCTCTCTGAAGAGCTCTAATTATAGTGAAACACTGTGTCAGGGGTTGCTTTTACTCATTTCAGGTTGTCTTGGTTTGTATTTTACCAATTCAAAGCTGTAATACTGTCCCTGGAGTGGTAAATGGTTTTTGTCATTTTACAGCTCGGCAAGGGCAGCACTGTGCAAGTCCCATGCTTAAAGACTTTGCTGTAGAAATGGCAAAAGACTTTGTCCTTTTCTATCTTGGCGTGGATAGCACTGTGCTAATCCTATGCTTAAAGACTTTGATAGAAAAGCAGACATTTGAGGTGAGTTCTCTGCTTCTTTTTTGCATATATATATATATATATATATATATATATATATATATATATATATATATATATATATATATATATATATATATATATATATATATATATATATATATATATATATATATATATATATATGATAAACAAAGGAGGCGGCACAATCAGGATATCTTCGTTAAGCCTTTATTTCAAGACTATTCACCCCACCAACGCGTTTCAGCCTCACACGGCCTTGTGAGCAAGGCCGTGTGAGGCTGAAACGCGTTGGTGGGGTGAATAGTCTTGAAATAAAGGCTTAACGAAGATATCCTGATTGTGCCGCCTCCTTTGTTTATCAAAATTCCCTGGGTCAGGATCCGACCCCTAGGCAGAGCACACACTGCTGAGCGCGTCCAAAGGGCTGAAGGATCACTTTGTGTAACATATATATATATTACCTACTGGCGGTCGCCAGTAGGTATATATAGTTAGGATTTTTTCTCTATGGGATTTTTGAAAATTCTATGTCTAATAACTTTGGCGTTTGTGGACGGAATTGGCTGAAATTTTCAGGAAAATGGAACATTTTGTTTCTGAGCAGCCCCTGACAATTTGGGGGGGTTTCATCAAGGGGGGGCCGAGAAAAAAGGGGGGTCCCAAAACGCGTTTTTCCCATGTTAATTTCCATAGGGCGGTTGGCCTCACTTTTAGCTCGAACGGCTGAATGGATTTGCACGAAACTTGGCAAAATTGTAGGGACTGTTAGCCCGATGTGCCTTTGCTAGGTCTCAATATATGTGCTCCAGTGGATTTTGAGTAATTTAGGTTCAAAAAAAGATATATATCTGGGCGGAGCCTAACCACACATCTGATCTGATCTGATTGGCTGTCAGCACTTCATCCAAGAAGTGTTGGCAGCCATCTTGGGACCAATATACATGATAGCACCTCATTAAAAAGCATTGTAGTTAATAGAGGGTTTTAGGACTTTAGTTACATTATAAATCATTTGTTGATGGTACCATACTCGTTTTAGGAATTGTGGTGGGTTCTAAGGTGATTTTACCATGTGAAAAAACCTTCTGCTGTGATATCATGAATATTGTTTGAAAGAAAACTAATATCTCATGATTTTCCCACAGTGGTTTGGAAGGGGATCTATAAGCTAAACTGAAAGCATATTTTCTGTGAATTCACATTATCTTTCTCAGTCATGTGAAAATGAAGTCTGACATTCTCAGTAAAACATGTACATCCAACAAGGACAGAGACTGTAAGTTGATTCCTTTGTGTTCTACTGCAGCCTCCTAGAGTGTTCTAAAGAACAACTAGAGCACTAACAGTCCTACTTATTACAAAGGTATGGCACACCTGAAGCCATCTTGATTGGAATAAAGTGGTAACTCTTAAAACATTTAATTTAAAAAGAAACAACATGAGGGGGTATATTTTGCCATAGAAAGTATGATTAGTGCTGCAGAATGAAAAATTAGGGCACATTTTGAGTGACTTCTCAAATCCTTTTCTATTTCATTAAAACATTCTGACATGCAGTCTCCCAAAATGGCCACCAGAGACAAAAGAGCCCAAATGTAGCCCAAATATCACCCAGATGTAGCCCAAGTATAGCCCAATGACAGAATGTCCCAGAGTGTTCTAAAGAACAACTAGAGCACTAACAGTCCTACTTATTACAAAGGTATGGCACACCTGAAGCCATCTTGATTGGAATAAAGTGGTAACTCTTAAAACATTTAATTTAAAAAGAAACAACATGAGGGGGTATATTTTGCCATAGAAAGTATGATTAGTGCTGCAGAATGAAAAATTAGGGCACATTTTGAGTGACTTCTCAAATCCTTTTCTATTTCATTAAAACATTCTGACATGCAGTCTCCCAAAATGGCCACCAGAGACAAAAGAGCCCAAATGTAGCCCAAATATCACCCAGATGTAGCCCAAGTATAGCCCAATGACAGAATGTCCCAGAGTGTTCTAAAGAACAACTAGAGCGCTAACAGTCCTACTTATTACAAAGGTATAGCACACCTGGAGCCATCGTGATGGGAATAAAGTGGTAACTCTTAAAACATTTAATTTAAAAAGGAACAAAATGAGGGGGTATATTATGCAATAGAAGGTATTATTAGTGCTGCAGAAAGAAAAATTAGGGCACATTTTGAGTGACTTTTCAAATCCTCTTCTATTTCATTAAAAAATTCTGACATGCAGTCTCCCAAAATGGCCACCGGAGACAAAAGAGCCCAAATGTAGCCCAAATATCACCCAGATGTAGCCCAAGTATAGCCCAATGACAGAATGTCCCAGAGTGTTCTAAAGAACAACTAGAGCGCTAACAGTCCTACTTATTGCAAAGGTATGGCACACCTGAAGCCATCTTGATTGGAATAAAGTGGTAACTCTTAAAACATTTAATTTAAAAAGGAACAACATGAGGGGGTATATTTTGCCATATGAATTATGATTAGTGCTGCAGAAAGAAAAATTAGGGCACATTTTGAGTGACTTCTCAAACCCTCTTCAATTTCATTAAAAAATTCTGACATACAGTCTCCCAAGATGGCCACCAGAGACAAAAGAGCCTAAATGTAGCCCAAATATCACCCAGATGTACCCCAAGTATAGCCCAATGACAGAATGTCCCAGAGTGTTGTAAAGAACAACTAGAGCGCTAACAGTCTTACTTATGACAAAAGTATGGCATACCAGAAGCCATCTTGATTGGAATGAAGTGGTAAGTCTGAAAACACTCAATTTAAAAAGGAACAACATGAGGGGGTTAATTTTGCCATAGAAAGTATGATTAGTGCTTCAGAAAGAAAAATTAGGGATCATTTTGAGTGACTTCTCAAATCCTCTTCTATTTCATTAAAAAAATTCTGACATGCAGACTGAAACATGCACTTTGAATACCAGCAGCAGACGTCCCTGGTGAGCAGTAGCTTTACTACAGTGATCTAATGTGCAACTAGAGTGCTAACATTCAGAATTTATGGCAAATGTGTGACACATCTGAATGCCTTCTTGATGGAACCAAAGTAAACAAGCATTGAAAATGCAATAGATCTCGCCCTCGTTTAAGTTAAAGCCATTCTGTTTGTAATGAGGTGGCTTTTTAGCTTTGCTTTTATTAGTGTTTTTTCAACTTTCATGTAAATAACATGCATCTGTATGCATATAAGTATATGTATGCATGCATTTATGTTTGTATTTATATAGATATACAGATGATATATGTTTATATATGTATGTATATATATTTATTCACTGAAAAAACCATAGGTTATAGACCATATATAGTTAGGAATTAGCATTTACAAAATCTTGAAAATTCACTGAAAAAACCATAGGTTATAGACCATATATAGTTAGGAATTAGCATTTACAAAACCTTGAAAATTCACTGAAAAAACCATAGGTTATAGACCATATATAGTTAGGAATTCGCATTTACAAAACCTTATTTTACTCACACAAAACCATTGAAATTCCATATATAGTTAGTTGCACTAACTATATATCGCGCACCCGCAATCCACTGCTGATGATGTCACATATTACATCATTCATGACATGGTCAGTGACATCACTGATGACATCACTGATGACATCTCAAATGACATCACTGATGACATCACTGATGACAACATCCAGTGACTGTATGTTTCTGTAAAGTTAAAATATGTCTTACATATTGAAGAATGAGTGGATGTATAAGTGTCTGGATGAAGGATTTAGTAGGTGCATGACTGACTGTATGAGTGAGTGATTAAATGTGTCTCACTGAGTGCATGGGTTAGTGACTAAACTGTCTTAATTTGTGCATCATTATTTCTGTTGTTCTGTAAACTGTTGCATGTGTTGATAAGTAGCTATATGAGTAACTATATGGGTTATTGATTGGTTGCCCAAGTATTTGTATGGGAGACTGAGTGTGTGTGTGGGTGGCTGGGAGGTGTATGACTCTGTGCATAGATGTGTGAGCAGTTGATTCACTAGATGTATGGTTTCAAAAGTGCATGTGGAAACAGCTGTATGGGCGGTTGACTGTGTGCATGAGTGTATTGGTGAGTGAATGGATATCTCAGTGCTACATGTCAAAGTAAGTACATATGTAAAACACAGTACATGTGAGAGTTGACATATATAAATAACTGTGCATAAGAGCCAGTGAATGTGTGAGTGGCTGTATGGATCATTGTGAACTTGTATCAGGGATTGTATAAGAGAGTAAATATGTGTTAGTATATGTTTGAATAAGTAAAGTTTGTATAACTGTATAGTTGAGGAAATGGAGGTGTGATTGATTCTTTGCATGACTGACTAGGTGTGTGAGTAACTCCATGGATGAGTGACAGTCTGTGAGTGTCTGTTTACACTGATTGTATCTAAGGTTATATTAGAGTCTGAAGAGGTTCATCGTATTATCACATGAATGATATCATCAGTGATGTGATCAGTAATGTCAAATGAGATGTCATCAGTGATGTCATCAGTAATGTCATTTGAGATGTCATCAGTGATGTCATTTGAGATGTCATCAGTGATGTCATCAGTGATGTCACTGACCATGTCATGAATGATGTAATATGTGACATCATCAGCAGTGGATTGCGGGTGCGCGATATATAGTTAGTGCAACTAACTATATATGGAATTTCAATGGTTTTGTGTGAGTAAAATAAGGTTTTGTAAATGCGAATTCCTAACTATATATGGTCTATAACCTATGGTTTTTTCAGTGAATTTTCAAGATTTTGTAAATGCTAATTCCTAACTATATATGGTCTATAACCTATGGTTTTTTCAGTGAATATATATATATATATATATATATATAAATGGATTTAACTCCTGCCCGCCTCGACTGCAGATGAAGCCAGGGACTGCTGCAAGGCGCAGCTTGTGTTTTCACAAGGAGTCAAAATCACTGTGTCTTCGACTCGGGGCCCGACGACAATCTTCACCAGGCGCTTGGAGCATTTGTGCGACTCGAGGAAGCCTGACAATATTATTTTAAACCAGGACTTTCCATTTAAAAACCTTGTTTTTTTCCTGATTATTTTTGCCTTCCCAATGCAGCACTCAGTCAGCAACAGTGCTTTCTGGGTCCTGTAGTCTATGTTGGACTACAGTGAGAGAGCATCCATGTGACCTGGGGTCGGAATATTCCCTCCATTGGGGGTTATGCAGGACACTTTAAAAACGAGGGAGTCACACTCCTGGTACGAGCAGCAGCATCTGAGGAAGGCTTTTATACCAAAATGCATCATGCCTGTGCTGTGTCAAATAAAGGGTTTCCATGTTTCTTACCCCTCGTGGCCTCTCTATATTTCTTCACGGAGGAGATGTTTTCTCTCAGAGATAAAATATATATATATATTTTCACTTAAAAAACCATAGGTTTCAGGCCTTATATAGTTAGGAATTATAGGAATTAGCATTGAAAAAAACTTGCAAACGCACTGAAAAAACCATAGGTTTCAGGCCTTCTATAGTTAGGAATTAGCATTTAAAAAACCTTTAAAATTCACTGAAAAAGCCATAGGTTTCAGGCCTTATATAGATAGGAATTAGCTTTTAAAAAACCTTTGGAATTCACTCAAAAATGATAGGTTTTAGGGGTGTTATAGTTAGCTGGACATTTCACTCATACAAAAACATTGAAATTGCTCATATAAAGTTAGTTGTACTAACTATATTTCGCGCACCCACAATGCACTGCTGATGATGTCACATATTAGATCATTTATGACATGGTCAGTGACATTACTGATGACATCTCAAATGACATCACCTTTATCGAGCCTTTTTCTTGTAACTACTGTTGCAGTAATTCTGCTCCCACACACAACTATGCATAAAGACTTACAACGTCAGTGAATTACAGTGTTCCAAACCGCACCTTAGTAACCAAACCCCCTAACAGACTAGCAATCAGTGACTCATTGGTTCTTCCTCCTATCGCAAAAACACCAATTATTAGTCAACCCACAACATGCGACTTAGGTTACCTCACGTAAGGTAGATAACAAGAGCACTCTTTCGTTACATTCTTACACAAGTCCAAAACAAGCACTTAATAAACAAACCTGCAACTTTGAAATGTTTATTTCTAACACCGTAATCTCATGCCCAGTACCTTACATAATACAAGCAAACATGTTATCAGAAACAAAGTTGTCAGCATTGTTACTATTCCATAAAATACAAAAGGAGAAAGCTTCCTATAACACAAAAGGGAAACAGATTTAAAATATACCTACATTTCATCCTCCCTACTTAGCAGGTTAGTTTATAATTACAGAAGATCACATACGACTACATAGGCAGACCCATACCTCTGTTACTCAGCAGTAGTGGATCACATTGAGTTCTACACAAACTGTCATGAGACAAATTTTCTCAAACTGTGTGTAATCATGCCTTCACACTTCATTACTAAACGTGCAAGTATAAGAGATGCCACAGCTGCATATCTCTTAAGGCTCAAACGTGCGAACATCATTCCAAATAACACACACAGTATCCAAAATAACCTTAATGTTTCATGCTCTCTCTATACACACTAAAGTAGCGACACAGTCTACAAAGGTAGTATATCAAATTATCCTCATATGAAGCAAAATACTCAGCCTTCTCTAAACAATTTTGCAAATGCATTTTGTGTACAAACCAGAGCAGGAAAACAAAAATGGTGTTTAAGCTTCTAATAAACCAATGCTAACTTAACACGGTGTGAGTGCAAGGCTCAGCCCATAACACATTTCCTTGACAAATGCACATAATGTAAACGTGAGCAAATTAAGAACGCAGACTCCAAGCCTAAAAAGCAGAGTCAAGTTCAATTTTGCAAAAAAAATTATTCGATCTTTGATAAAAAGCAGTAACTAAATAATAAAGAATAGGTAGAAAAATTATTCCACCAGCATATAAGCACAGTATGTAGCAACAGCCTCCAACAGGAAGTCATTGTTCTCATCTGAAAATATTTCAGCTATCCAATTCAATTGTGGGAATGAACATACATGTTCCTCAACCACCCGAGCCTCTATCACCATCGGAGGAAAACTCGGGTCATCTTCAATGTAACTGCGTGCCAAGAAGTCATGCGCCGCTGCAAAAACATTCCAACGTCCCATTATTCCATGTGTCGCTGCTAGGGCCATAATCCCGCTGCCAGAACAGAGCAATTCATGAGCAACTAAGGAGCTCATCAGCTGATCATAATCCACGTTGGGAGACACCGTATGCAGAGACACAAATCCACGACCCAGTCGAAATCACAGCTCAGGCAATGGAAGACAGGTTGAACGCATGTGAAAAAGGAGAATCGAAACGATAATCCATAAGCTGCATCCAATGTTGCAAGAGGCAGCGCTCCATAGTAACTAAGCATTCATTTGCGGACCAGCAACAACCGAGAAATATTGTCCTCTGCTGAAAAATGTGCATCCATATTTAAGTAAACAAATTAATACAAGCACACAGGCAGGCAATGTGAGCATTAAGCACAATTCACCAAAGATGCTGGAAAAAATCGAATGAAAAACACCGACAAGACACCAAATATTGTTTCTACAGAAGTCACAAGGCCAATGCTTATATCTTTAAAAAAGTAAGCTAACCCCCTATTTGAGGACAAATTAAAGATAGTCTAAATTAACTCCCTAAAATTCCGTGGCACGTCTGTATTTAATACAGCATACACTCCTGTGCTGGTGTTTACTACATGAAGGATAAATGTTTCTCTAGCAGATGTAAGAGCGACCTCTTTTTGAGACAATAGCGCTCTTATACGGCTCATTTGGTTGACTCTTCTTTCAAGGTCGGAATTGAGGGCCAGATGCAAACATCCAGCTTCCCATACAAAGGACTAAACACAACTATTTTATAGCAAACCACACGCTCAGTTACCGTAATCATATAAGCAATTCCTGCTAACATCGCACAATAAGCCACACAGCTGAATCGGATCAACAATAAGAGACCACTTCTAACTATTCTCAAAGCGCGCCCTCTACTCTGATTTGACAGAGAGAGAGTGATCACACCATAGTTTCTACTGCTAATTATTCTCAGCATACGCTACGAATACAATAAAACTGCGATCATTTTAACATCGGTCCTTGATAATATGGCCAGAATTTTGTAGCATGCCCTGCATCACAAAATGCGAAGCAGGGCACGGAACGAAAAGGCATACTATCAACAACATAAGACGATACATTATCGCCGGTTTTATTGGCAGGAAACTGAGGATAAAGTGGTGATAATGGGCTTGATAATAGGCCCTTGTAAATTCTCATAGCAGCCCAGGTTCTGGTGTTAACCTGGGCTGCTATGGGAATTCATAAGGGCATATTATCAAGGCCATTATCGCCGCTTTATCGGCAGTTTCCTGCCGATAAAACCGGCGATAATGTATCACCTTATGTTGTTGATAATATGGCCCGTAATTCGTTTTATTAATTTAATTGTTTACTTACCTACAATCATCCAGATTGTGTTATTTATCACCCCCACCCTGCCCCTTCCCCGCCCCGCCTGTCCCTCCCCAACTCCCTCCACGGGCCGCATCTGGCCTTCATAATACGCCCTTGTTAATTCCCATAGAAGTCAAGTCAACACCAGAACATGAGCTTCTATGGGAATTAACAAGGGCGTATTATCAAGACCATTTTCGCTGTTTTATCAGCAGTTTCCTGCCCATCAAACATCGATAATTTTAACACCAGTCCTTGATAATATGCCCATCAGTGCCATATCATCAGTAAAGGGCGATACATTATCACTGCTTATATCGGCAGGAAACTGCCGTTAAAGCGTCGATAATGGGCTTGATAAAAGGCCCTTGTAAATTCCCATAGCAGCCCATGTTCTAGTGTTAACCTGGGCTTCTATGGCAATTCACAAGCACATATTATCAAGACCATTATCACCGCTTTACCGGCAGTTTCCTGCCGATAAAAGCGGCGATAATGTATCGCCCTTTATTGATAATATGGCCCATAATCCCTTAATGTACAGAGACACACAAACTGATATTAAACAAAAAAACATAACAGTATGCATTATAGCAAAACACATTTACTACTATAAAACCTTTAACAACGGACGAATATAGGGGCATATTATCAAGACAGGCTATAACATTATCGCTGCTTTATCGGCTGTTTTCTACCCATAAAGCGGCAATAATATTATCGCCTGTCTTGATATACCCCATAATTCCTGAATGGACAAAGATGCACCGCACACACTCCCATACAACTTATCAACTCACCTTCAAATTGATTTGTAGATTAAGAAGAATACCACTCACACGGTGGATATTCTTGTACAGAATCTCTCCAGTTCCGTGTTTGCAGCAGAACCGTCAAATGGAACATTTTACCCTCTCATTTTACACATACATACATATAAATAACCAATTAAAATCCTGCACACATTAATTCAAAACAAAATACACATTTCTATTGATTTAACATTTCCAACTGACTTAACTTTCCACCCTACCCCCAACAGATCATGCAAAAGTCAACTGTCAACAGAGGTCAAAACTTCATCACTGTATAAAACACTTCTAAACAAATTTAGACTATGGATAAGCATTTACTTATAAGTACCAATAAAGCAAAAACGTCTCATTTCAAGTAACAAAGATATACACACATAAACTTGATAAATATCTGTAAAAGATTTTTTTTTATAAGGAAAATGGAGCTGGGTGGTGGCTGATATGGGGCTGGGGACCAAAATTAGCTGTGAGATAAGGTGCATGGTAGAAGGATGGTAGAAAATTGATAAGCAGGCCTTGAAGGAAGTGTGCTGCAGAGTGTGGGTCAGGTGGATGTATTAATGAGGAGAGATTCTCTCTGAAGGCTGGCAACGAGGGAGGCTGAGTAGTGTTACTTGCCTGAAACTCCCTCCTCAGAAACCTCCTCTTCGCATGAAAGAGACCTTACATGGGGAACGAAACACTTTTTCAGAGTGTTAATGATTAGAAAGATTTTGAAAATAATGCATTTTACTGGACCTTGTAAGACTAAGGAAAGATAAAGAAGGGCCCTGAAATAGGCCTTGATAGATATATGGGCCCATCTCTAGGGATGGGTGGGACAACAAATTAACAGGAAGAGCAGAGGCAGTTGAGCTATCTGTTTGGCTTGGTTCAAAGACCCTAGCAACAAGCCGAGAACTGAAAGTTTGCACTGTAAACTGTACAGCATACCACCTGTGAAATCTCTTCAATATTAAAAAAGTCCTTTCTTAAATGTTGAAGAGATTTTCCAGAAGGATAACATCACTTCTCTGAAGGAAATAGATTCTCTGCATAGAGAGTACAAGCACTTCTAAGGAGCAAATAGGTTCTCCGGGAAGAGATTACCGCATGTTCCCAGGAGCAAATAGTTACGCTGAATAGAGAGTACTACACTTCTCTGGGCCAAATAAGTACTCAGAAAATAGAGCTCCTGCACTTCTGGATTCTTGAGCTCTTACAATGCATCTTATTCCTTATTTTTAAGCCCTGCTATATCTGCACTAATAATCACTAAAGTCCTTTACATTACGTTTAAATGGTGACTTGTAGTACTCCTGCTTTGCCGTCTTGAAAACTGCCTCCAGGCTGATTATTGCCCTACTGTTTTTGAACTTTCAAATACTCACATGTTAAAACCTCACTCACAATTCACTCGCTGCTCATCAACTAGGATTATTGCCTCCAGTGCCATTTCTGTATTAATAAAATCTGAACTAAAAGGCCAGCTGTTATGTGTGACCTACTTGTGGCTTAGTTTCTTAGTGCAGAAGAAGCATTATTATACTATACTAAATTAAACAGAAAATGTGTTTTCTAAGGTGCACAGCTACAACACATGTATTTGAAGGTGCACTCTTATGTGATGATGAATAAAGGAGGCTGTTGGAAATAAAGATTTGGCTCGGATCACACAATTGTGTCAAGCATGGAAGCCAAGACTGATCCAAGGTTTTGTAGTTTCACATTGTGCAATTCACTCAATAGATAGATGTCTCACTCTCAAGTTTGGCATTACATATTAATGCTTTACCTTTCATACTTGGCATATGACATCACATCCTGAGCAGCAGGCAGGAGCCAAATGAAAGCTAGGCTTGTTTTGGAGCACGAGGAGCAAAGAGGACCTTGAGCTGAACAACGCATCTGGCTCAAACCTTAGCAAGAACTAACTGTTTCAAATCCATCGTTACAAAAGAAAGTTCCAGAAGGTGCAGATGTTGCCACCATTTGCGAACTGGTACATGATTATGCTGAAGCTTTCCCAGCACTTCATGAAATGTATGTATCTGCGCTGGTTATAGAGCTTTCAACCACAGCCTGTGAGAGCTCGTTTTCAAACCTATCCCGCGTCCTCACACCTTTTCGACACACAATAAATCGTGATTAGAATCAGAATGTGACTATTTTACCACATGAGAAAGAGCTCACGGCAAACCTATGTATGCATGAGTTTGTAAGGGAGTTTTCAAAGAACAATAGAAGATTACCTCTGACTAGAACTGGCAGTTTGGAAATGGTCAGTGTGAATACTGCTGGCAGTTTTCAAAAATACTCCTTTCTCTTTTTTCAAATGTGTTACTGTTTTTCAAGAATTTTTATCTATGAAAGTACTTTGCAAAAATATGACAGCAAAGTTAAATGTATAAAGTTACATTTGTGCAGAGAAATAAGTGTTGGGCAAATTGCAACGAGTAAATTGCCAGCCTTTCTAGTGCAATGGTGTCAAGGCTTTCGTGTAGTAATAAGGACTTCCTTAATCTTGCATGCTTCATAATATGCTTAGCATTCAACTACTTGTGTCTAAGCCAGGGAGCTGGAATTTGAGGGTTTGAAGTTAGGTCCAGACATTGCTCTTACTGCCTGGCCAGCTGGAATTCAAGGGTCAGCAGTGAGGTCCACACATTGGTCTTACTTTCATATAACTCTCCACATGCTCTGGGTACAAGTACATATGTTGTAATCTAGGGCTTGTAGGCTACCCCCAGAAGCGACAAATTGGGCCCAGAGTGGCCCACCCGAATGCGCCCTTGGCCCATCCAAATAAAAATTCCTTGAGCCGAGCCTGCTGCTCTCTCAGACGAAAAACAATCTGCTTTCCTACTTCAAAGAGAACTCTTGCACAACCATAGCAAACAGCAGACTCCCACGAATAGGCACCCTATAACACTACAAGAGCCGACCCACTGAGACGGTGCTCCCTAGGGCCATCAAAGGCTCAAGGCTCAACAAAGGCCATCAAAGATTTTGAACTCTGACATCATTGTAAATCCCCCTAAGCAATCCTACGGGATCAAGAAGTCCTATAGCAAATAGCAAACTTTTCCGCTCAAACTACACACTCATCCTACACACGTATACAAATAAATAAAAAATCACATTTATTTCCACATTAAATTCAAAACGAAACACATTTACATTGCTTAAACTTTTGCACCCTTTCCAACTGACAACACTTTCAACCCTTCCTCCATTCCACAATCTGCCAGTTACCATAGAAACACTTCAGGGAACACCTAACTCAGCACACAGGTGAAAAGTTAATCATACATTGTTGCAAATTAAAACACCAAGTATGCTTCACTTGAGAATATACCAGTTTATTTTATGTACCATTCTTTGCTAACACTTATTCTTAACCAATAAAAATCAGCCTTTTAAAACACATAAACATTCATCTTAGCTTAGTGCAGAATGTTCTCGAACAACTAATCAATCCTTTTCTTTTTCCAAAACTGCATGTTATCCACCATTTTAGAAAAAAATCTCACTTTTCAAACTGCCACTTCATTTACAGGGACCTTCATAGTGCATCCAGACGTCTCTTCAAGATGCTTACAGTGTGGATTCCCAAGGACCACATCCCCCGGGGCTCGAATCTAACGTTGTGGACTGTGGGAACAGCCGCAAGGCCTCCACGATCCCAGCCGGCTCCCCACTTCCTTTGGGAGCCGGAATTGCTATTCCTCACAGAGAGCAGCTTACATGCTTCCATTCTAACATGTTTTCAACAGTTTGTTATACATTTTATAAAATAATATACTACTGCACGCTAAAGCAGAAAAGTCAGCACAATTATGATAGAATACAAAATTGAAAAAATATATATATACTTCTACACTCAACAAACTCGTAACCAGAATACACAGTTTAATTTCAAAACACCCTACCACAACTGGTTTTTCAAACGCAATGTACAATAAAATGCGTCACAAAGTAGGTCACATACATGGTGACTCTATAACGTCACATAGAAAAGAAAAGGCCACTCTTACGCTACCAGGAAAACACAACAAAAGTACAAAGCCCAAACTTCCATTGTAGTGATTTCTTAGTTGCAGGTCTAGTTGTCAGATCGACACACACAATCCCTCATGGCTGATATACACCCACACCACACCCATTCAGTGCATAACTCACTACACACGTGACCGTATCTATAAAAACGACGGAGCACACGTGTTGTACGCCATTTTACAGTTGTTCCCAAAGCATGCACCGACCAAAGGGCCCACTTCTACATGCGTTGCCTCTTTCGTCACTGATATAGTAGTGCCCGAAGCATTGAGCGGGTAAAGAACGTGCGATGATGATGATGATGGGAGCACGAGTATGTTGTGAGCCATAGACGTCTCTAGACTCGGCAACACGTATGCCACTTCTTTGTTGAAGATCGTGCCTACATCATAAAGAAACTCGTTTCCACAAAAGGTGAGCAGTGACACTTGAGTACGTATCAGAAGTCAAATGGTTGTAGCTGACTACATACACAAATGCGATTTAGTTTTTTAGAGAAAGCCCTCCGATATAATGTATTAATTTACATATTACATTTCTTTCCCAATAGCAATAACGTTTTTATAATTGCTGAAATGTCCGCAATATATTCATGCAACTCAGTATACAATGACTAATCAAAATATCCTATTGTTTCCTTCAGCAAACATCCAACAGAAGCAACCACGACCTAGCGAGCAACAGCAATGGAATTGTCTGCAACGTATTGAATATACTTTGACGTATAGAAGCAGAGTTCAAGTCGAGTGGTGACCTCTGATGGCCGCACTGTTTATAGAAGGTAAGCACAGCAGCCTACATATACAATGCCATCATAGCATTGAATTAGAAATAAGTCGGCATAACGGGCGTCAGTAATGCAGTAGGCACTTCCATATAGTCACCACTTGAACGCGGCACTTTTAGCATGGGTAAAGTGACGCAAATAGCTTGTAAATCTACGTCTGACTTTTCAAGAAAAAATCTCAACTCCAGACTCTGCGACACGGTTTTAATGTTGTTTTCTCTCTCTTTCTCTCTCTCACTCTCTGTGACATCATTTCTCTTTCTCTCTTAAACTTATAGACACTGCTGTCTGCTTGGATGTGTAGAAGAACAGCCCAAGTCAAGTTGTGAACTTAAGTAACCAAAGCATTTCACCGCAGTCTTTAAACAACGGTAAGCACAGAGGCCTAGATCTACAAAGCCTTTATAGCAATGGATTAGAAATAAGTTCCTTTAGTTTGTTTCACCAAACATCCTTCGGAACCAATGACTCCATATTTTCCATCATTGATGTTCTCTGTAGTATTCCGTTTAAAAACGAAATCTTGCAACACTTCATAGAGACACATGTTCTCAAGATGATGACTTCTGTTTGTGTAATATGTGTCTAACATATTCTTTTTCAAAATATCTGTACTTTCTGGATCTTTTTCTGCTGAATAATTAATTTCTTGTACTGATTTCAGTACTCGATTTCGCATTGCTGCAAGACCTAAACTCACATAAATGATTCTTTTAGATTTGGAGTATAGACTTGCAGATGATAACCGATCTGAGCATTCATATGCTACGATTTCTCGATACGATAACATCTTCAAACTGAAACTGTATAATTTCTTACTTAGAATCTTCTTGTGAGAAATCTCTTCCCACATTTCCTTCAATTCTGTTGTTTCTGATTTTGTAATATAAGATGTTACATATCGAGCAAAAGCAATAGAATTGACCGCAATATATTGAATATCC
Source organism: Lissotriton vulgaris (assembly GCF_964263255.1). Classification (NCBI taxonomy): domain Eukaryota; kingdom Metazoa; phylum Chordata; class Amphibia; order Caudata; family Salamandridae; genus Lissotriton; species Lissotriton vulgaris. Next base: position 53,148 of record NW_028251948.1, read on the forward strand.
ATGTTAGCATTCCACATGGACAAATTTACTGGGTTGTAGTCATTTATGTATTTTGACTCTTCATTTCTTCTTAAGTTGTAGGTATTTTTTGGAGACTTTCTTGTGATAGTATGTCGCAAAGATGGCCTAAACTGTTCACTCTTCCCTTTGATATTACAGGACATGGATATCCAAAATGACATTTGGGGTAGAACTTGTCCTTACATTTGTACTTTCGTCTACAGTATTTTCCACATCTGTTCTTTGGAATCGTAAGACTTGTGCTCTTAAGTTGTTTTCTTCTGTGCTTTTGAGTACAGCACATGTTGCATATTGTTCAATAAAACTCAAAACAGTATCATCCGCATCTGTTCCAAATTTGGGACCGTCCTTAATCCATAACAGCATATGTATCTGAGGAGCACCTCTTGCTTGATACTCATTTCTCCAAAAGAAATCCAGAACTTCTCCAAGAGGAGGATTTTTTTTATTGCAGATAAAAGACATCATAGCCTCAAATCTATGTTTGAAATACCTGCATACATTAACAGGATCCAAAGAGCACAATTCTTTATGTGTCTTGTATTCAATGTTTTTATATTCGAATTTGCCTCTCGAAGAAATTCTAGTAAATCATCCCAATCGTACTCAGCACAGCTCAGGGTAAGGAACCATGTTGGAGTTCCTAAGTTCCGTAGCACACATTTCAGTTCTCCATGACAAAGGTACCAATATTCATTAGTCCCACGCTGACATGCCATCAAACTAATGAGCTTAGATTATAGATGATCATCTCTCTGGTGCACTTTATCCATAAAATCTTTTGCAGATACATTTTGCAGATGTATTCCAGATTTTAGCTATGGTTGACTGCATATGAAAGACCAGACAAGTCATTTTCAAACAAAAGATGAAATATATAAGGTATACATTGTCAAAATATTGGATATTCTGCATATAATCTTGTTGTACGATATTCAGATGCAGGAATCTGCACAGACAGTTCATCATATCGTCCTCCTTTTCCAGTTCGGAACAACTGTGGAAAACAATGAGCTTCCAAACTCTTTCCCCATACACTCATGGGACTTCCTTTAGCGTTTTTCATTTGGAACTAATCAATAGTGTTTCCCATCACTTCTTTTGAATGAAGTGGATGCACACTGTAATGTTCATAGATTTCTTCACATCTTAACATATCCACTTTTTCAATTTGTCCACTTGACATTTCAGTATCATCTGCTAAAACTATTTCTTCTTCTTATAGTATGTATTGTTTTTTTTATCAAATGCAACGTTGTCTTTTGCACTTTCCTAACTCCTGCCAGATTTTCTTATTCTTAGTTGGTACACTTTAAGGTGTTGAAAGACCTTACCGCTAAAAAGGTGACTGCGACCTACCAGAGTTCCTCGGAACACTGTGAAATCTTAGCGGAAAAGGTCAATGCCATTTACCAAGCCTTTTCTTTGGTCGCTCCTTCCGTTGACAGACCGCCTAAGCCTTTGGTATCGGATGTGTTACATACTTTCCCGAGCCTAACATCAGAAAGTCTTAGTAAACTGGCTCAACAAGTGAAGTCTGGGTCTCCGGCTGATCCGCTATGCCCGGCTTTGTTCAAAGATCTAGCTGCGCACAGTATCTTGCCGCTTTGCTCGCTGATTAACACGTCATTTACATCCGGTGTAGTTCCACTGAAGTGGAAACAGGCCGTGGTTAGGCCTATTCTCAAGAAGCCTAACTTGGATGGCAGCAAGCCCGAGAATTACCGTCCAATTTCTCTTCTCCCGTGGCCGGCCAAAGTTGCTGAGGCACACGTCAACTCTGTCCTCTCAGACCATCTACTTCAGGCTGATATCCTTGACGTGACACAGAATGGGTTTCGTGCTGGGCATAGCACGGAGACGGCTCTACTGTATATGGTGGAGCATCTACGCTCCGTGCTTGATGCGGGTCAAACGGCGGCGCGGGTGCTATTAGATCTGAGCGCCGCCTTTGATACCGTATCACACCCTATCCTTCTGTGTCGTCTGGAGGAAGCTGGCGTTGCTGGCCCTGCTCTCCAGTGGTTCCGTTCTTTCCTTGCCAATCGTGCCTTTAGTGTGGCCGTCCCGCCGTACCAGTCCAAACTCCATCCTTTGGATCTGGGGGTTCCCCAAGGCTCCTCGCTGAGTCCTACGTTATTCAATCTATACGTAAGACCGCTGGCTGAGGTTGTCAGGCAGTGGGGCATGACCATGGTGTCATACGCCGATGACACCCAGCTAGCGGTCACGATCAGCGGGGATGCCGACGTGGATGCCCCCAGATTCCAACAAGGACTTCGGGCGGTCGCCAGCTGGATGACGTCCAACTGTCTCCAGCTGAACGCTAGTAAGACCGAGGTTATGATTTTTGGCAAACAAACGGAACTCTGGGGAGATAGATGGTGGCCATCAGACTTGGGCCTTACACCTACCCCAGTCTCTGAGCTTAAAAACCTTGGGGTCTGGCTGGATCCATCTCTTGCCTTCGTCTGCCACACCAAACGCACGGCGGCCTGTTGTTTTGGCATCTTGCGTGGACTCCGTCCCGTGCTGAAGTTCTTTGACGCCACCACCAGGCAACTCGTGATTCAAGCTACAGTCATCTCTAGGCTGGATTAAGCTAGTTCCCTGTTAGTGGGCTTGAATCAAGCGGAAATTGGGCGTCTTCAGCGCATTCAGAATGCCGCAGCAAGAACGGTGGTAGGATTACCCAGATTTTGCTCTACTACAAACACCTTGCGCTCGCTGCATTGGCTCCCAGTGTCACAGCGGATCCAGTTTAAGGTCCTCTGTGTTGCCTATAAAATCCTTAAGGGACCTCCGGCTACGATTCTCTCCAAGCTCTTGGTCCGCTATGTTCCTGCCCGGGCCTTAAGATCCTCAGAACTAGAATTGGCTGTTGTCCCCCGTTTTAAGCACAGCAGGGTTGGCGGACGCTCTTTTCAAGTCCGTGCTGCAGTGCTTTGGAATTCCCTTCCCCCGGCGATTCGCGCCCTCAGGGATTTGCTTTCTTTTCGCTGTGCTGTTAAAACCTTCATGTTCATTTAGCACTCTGTTTCTTCGGCTCTGTGTTGCTTAGTTGTGTTGTGCTGCTGCCTTGTCGGGCGCCAGGACGCTCCTTCGCTGGAGCATCTGTGCGCTTAATAAATACGCATAACATAACATTAACAAGAATAACTAGTGGTTCACTTTCTACACTGTCTACACCAATAGTTTCAATATTTTTCTTTAAATCTAATGGTAAATCCACCACTCTTACTTTTAATCCTCTTTGTAAATCTGAAGGAGGCAATTTACCTGTTTTGGGCTCCATACGAACAATAGCCTGAAATGGGTGCACACATTGAATGAGAATAGACTCATAGGTATTGAGATCTGTCAGTTCTGGAGGAATAGCAACTAACTCTAAATTATTATGCGCAGCTCTAGCAGGCATTCTATTCTCATCTAATTTGCTATAACAATATTTACAAATACGCTGATCAGAACCCAGATCAAAACAATTCTCTACCAACAAATAAGTTGCAAATTCCTTCCCTGTATCAATATTTTCTTTTTCACTTTTTAAATACAGATCAACACTCCTGGTCTAATTTTTGTAGTGAGTTTGGCGACAAAAAATACAAGAAAAATGTAGCCTTTCATCTGAAATCAACTTAAACTTTATAATTTCATTTTCAAAATGTTTTGTACAAGTATGTTCAACATTCTCTACAACATTTTCTTCTAATAATGTCTT
>NW_028251949.1:0-110771 GCF_964263255.1 Lissotriton vulgaris
CCATTTTCATGCACTTTTAACCATTCCATAAATCTTGTGTTTTGGGCCCCTGGAAGCATGAAAATCACTTTAAACATGCTAATTTTAGCTCTAACACTGATGATCCACCTACAAATGTGAACTGACGCTGACGTTCAAAAATAAAACATTTGAAAACGGACCATTTTCCACATTTCTGAAGCATGACGTAATGGGGGGGTGTTATCTCTTTTGTCGAAAATCAGCCGTTTTTGCTCGAACATTAAATGCCTCCAAATGGTATTTAATTAACTTCCCGGGGTGAAGAAACCCTTTTTGAGAACTCAGAGTGAGTAAATTGGCCATTTTCATGCACTTTTAACCATTCCATAAATCTTGTGTTTTGGGCCCCTGGAAGCATGAAAATCACTTTAAACATGCTAATTTTAGCTCTAACACTGATGATCCACCTACAAATGTGAACTGACGTTCAAAAATAAAACATTTGAAAACGGACCATTTTCCACATTTCTGAAGCATGACGTAATGGGGGGGTGTTATCTCTTTTGTCGAAAATCAGCCGTTTTTGCTCTAACATTAAATGCCTCCAAATGGTATTTAATTAACTTCCCGGGGTGAAGAAACCCTTTTTGAGAACTCAGAGTGAGTAAATTGGCCATTTTCATGCACTTTTAACCATTCCATAAATCTTGTGTTTTGGGCCCCTGGAAGCATGAAAATCACTTTAAACATGCTAATTTTAGCTCTAACACTGATGATCCACCTACAAATGTGAACTGACGTTCAAAAATAAAACATTTGAAAACGGACCATTTTCCACATTTCTGAAGCATGACGTAATGGGGGGGTGTTATCTCTTTTGTCGAAAATCAGCCGTTTTTGCTCGAACATTAAATGCCTCCAAATGGTATTTAATTAACTTCCCGAGCCCCTGGAAGCATGAAAATCACTTTAAACATGCTAATTTTAGCTCTAACACTGATGATCCACCTACAAATGTGAACTGACGTTCAAAAATAAAACATTTGAAAACGGACCATTTTCCACATTTCTGAAGCATGACGTAATGGGGGGTGTTATCTCTTTTGTCGAAAATCAGCCGTTTTTGCTCTAACATTAAATGCCTCCAAATGGTATTTAATTAACTTCCCGGGGTGAAGAAACCCTTTTTGAGAACTCAGAGTGAGTAAATTGGCCATTTTCATGCACTTTTAACCATTCCATAAATCTTGTGTTTTGGGCCCCTGGAAGCATGAAAATCACTTTAAACATGCTAATTTTAGCTCTAACACTGATGATCCACCTACAAATGTGAACTGACGTTCAAAAATAAAACATTTGAAAACGGACCATTTTCCACATTTCTGAAGCATGACGTAATGGGGGGGTGTTATCTCTTTTGTCGAAAATCAGCCGTTTTTGCTCGAACATTAAATGCCTCCAAATGGTATTTAATTAACTTCCCGAGCCCCTGGAAGCATGAAAATCACTTTAAACATGCTAATTTAGCTCTAACACTGATGATCCACCTACAAATGTGAACTGACGTTCAAAAATAAAACATTTGAAAACGGACCATTTTCCACATTTCTGAAGCATGACGTAATGGGGGGTGTTATCTCTTTTGTCGAAAATCAGCCGTTTTTGCTCGAACATTAAATGCCTCCAAATGGTATTTAATTAACTTCCCGGGGTGAAGAAACCCTTTTTGAGAACTCAGAGTGAGTAAATTGGCCATTTTCATGCACTTTTAACCATTCCATAAATCTTGTGTTTTGGGCCCCTGGAAGCATGAAAATCACTTTAAACATGCTAATTTTAGCTCTAACACTGATGATCCACCTACAAATGTGAACTGACGTTCAAAAATAAAACATTTGAAAACGGACCATTTTCCACATTTCTGAAGCATGACGTAATGGGGAGGTGTTATCTCTTTTGTCGAAAATCAGCCGTTTTTGCTCGAACATTAAATGCCTCCAAATGGTATTTAATTAACTTTCCGGGGTGAAGAAACCCTTTTTGAGAACTCAGAGTGAGTAAATTGGCCATTTTCATGCACTTTTAACCATTCCATAAATCTTGTGTTTTGGGCCCCTGGAAGCATGAAAATCACTTTAAACATGCTAATTTTAGCTCTAACACTGATGATCCACCTACAAATGTGAACTGACGTTCAAAAATAAAACATTTGAAAACGGACCATTTTCCACATTTCTGAAGCATGACGTAATGGGGGGGTGTTATCTCTTTTGTCGAAAATCAGCCGTTTTTGCTCGAACATTAAATGCCTCCAAATGGTATTTAATTAACTTCCCGAGCCCCTGGAAGCATGAAAATCACTTTAAACATGCTAATTTTAGCTCTAACACTGATGATCCACCTACAAATGTGAACTGACGTTCAAAAATAAAACATTTGAAAACGGACCATTTTCCACATTTCTGAAGCATGACGTAATGGGGGGGTGTTATCTCTTTTGTCGAAAATCAGCCGTTTTTGCTCGAACATTAAATGCCTCCAAATGGTATTTAATTAACTTCCCGAGCCCCTGGAAGCATGAAAATCACTTTAAACATGCTAATTTTAGCTCTAACACTGATGATCCACCTACAAATGTGAACTGACGTTCAAAAATAAAACATTTGAAAACGGACCATTTTCCACATTTCTGAAGCATGACGTAATGGGGGGGTGTTATCTCTTTTGTCGAAAATCAGCCGTTTTTTCCTCGAACATTAAATGCCTCCAAATGGTATTTAATTAACTTCCCGGGGTGAAGAAACCCTTTTTGAGAACTCAGAGTGAGTAAATTGGCCATTTTCATGCACTTTTAACCATTCCATAAATCTTGTGTTTTGGGCCCCTGGAAGCATGAAAATCACTTTAAACATGCTAATTTTAGCTCTAACACTGATGATCCACCTACAAATGTGAACTGACGTTCAAAAATAAAACATTTGAAAACGGACCATTTTCCACATTTCTGAAGCATGACGTAATGGGGGGGTGTTATCTCTTTTGTCGAAAATCAGCCGTTTTTGCTCTAACATTAAATGCCTCCAAATGGTATTTAATTAACTTCCCGGGGTGAAGAAACCCTTTTTGAGAACTCAGAGTGAGTAAATTGGCCATTTTCATGCACTTTTAACCATTCCATAAATCTTGTGTTTTGGGCCCCTGGAAGCATGAAAATCACTTTAAACATGCTAATTTTAGCTCTAACACTGATGATCCACCTACAAATGTGAACTGACGTTCAAAAATAAAACATTTGAAAACGGACCATTTTCCACATTTCTGAAGCATGACGTAATGGGGGGGTGTTATCTCTTTTGTCGAAAATCAGCCGTTTTTGCTCGAACATTAAATGCCTCCAAATGGTATTTAATTAACTTCCCGGGGTGAAGAAACCCTTTTTGAGAACTCAGAGTGAGTAAATTGGCCATTTTCATGCACTTTTAACCATTCCATAAATCTTGTGTTTTGGGCCCCTGGAAGCATGAAAATCACTTTAAACATGCTAATTTTAGCTCTAACACTGATGATCCACCTACAAATGTGAACTGACGTTCAAAAATAAAACATTTGAAAACGGACCATTTTCCACATTTCTGAAGCATGACGTAATGGGGGGGTGTTATCTCTTTTGTCGAAAATCAGCCGTTTTTACTCGAACATTAAATGCCTCCAAATGGTATTTAATTAACTTCCCGAGCCCCTGGAAGCATGAAAATCACTTTAAACATGCTAATTTTAGCTCTAACACTGATGATCCACCTACAAATGTGAACTGACGTTCAAAAATAAAACATTTGAAAACGGACCATTTTCCACATTTCTGAAGCATGACGTAATGGGGGGGTGTTATCTCTTTTGTCGAAAATCAGCCGTTTTTGCTCGAACATTAAATGCCTCCAAATGGTATTTAATTAACTTCCCGAGCCCCTGGAAGCATGAAAATCACTTTAAACATGCTAATTTTAGCTCTAACACTGATGATCCACCTACAAATGTGAACTGACGTTCAAAAATAAAACATTTGAAAACGGACCATTTTCCACATTTCTGAAGCATGACGTAATGGGGGGGTGTTATCTCTTTTGTCGAAAATCAGCCGTTTTTGCTCGAACATTAAATGCCTCCAAATGGTATTTAATTAACTTCCCGAGCCCCTGGAAGCATGAAAATCACTTTAAACATGCTAATTTTAGCTCTAACACTGATGATCCACCTACAAATGTGAACTGACGTTCAAAAATAAAACATTTGAAAACGGACCATTTTCCACATTTCTGAAGCATGACGTAATGGGGGGGTGTTATCTCTTTTGTCGAAAATCAGCCGTTTTTGCTCGAACATTAAATGCCTCCAAATGGTATTTAATTAACTTCCCGAGCCCCTGGAAGCATGAAAATCACTTTAAACATGCTAATTTTAGCTCTAACACTGATGATCCACCTACAAATGTGAACTGACGTTCAAAAATAAAACATTTGAAAACGGACCATTTTCCACATTTCTGAAGCATGACGTAATGGGGGGGTGTTATCTCTTTTGTCGAAAATCAGCCGTTTTTGCTCGAACATTAAATGCCTCCAAATGGTATTTAATTAACTTCCCGGGGTGAAGAAACCCTTTTTGAGAACTCAGAGTGAGTAAATTGGCCATTTTCATGCACTTTTAACCATTCCATAAATATTGTGTTTTGGGCCCCTGGAAGCATGAAAATCACTTTAAACATGCTAATTTTAGCTCTAACACTGATGATCCACCTACAAATGTGAACTGACGTTCAAAAATAAAACATTTGAAAACGGACCATTTTCCACATTTCTGAAGCATGACGTAATGGGGGGGGTGTTATCTCTTTTGTCGAAAATCAGCCGTTTTTGCTCGAACATTAAATGCCTCCAAATGGTATTTAATTAACTTCCCGGGGTGAAGAAACCCTTTTTGAGAACTCAGAGTGAGTAAATTGGCCATTTTCATGCACTTTTAACCATTCCATAAATCTTGTGTTTTGGGCCCCTGGAAGCATGAAAATCACTTTAAACATGCTAATTTTAGCTCTAACACTGATGATCCACCTACAAATGTGAACTGACGTTCAAAAATAAAACATTTGAAAACGGACCATTTTCCACATTTCTGAAGCATGACGTAATGGGGGGGTGTTATCTCTTTTGTCGAAAATCAGCCGTTTTTGCTCGAACATTAAATGCCTCCAAATGGTATTTAATTAACTTCCCGAGCCCCTGGAAGCATGAAAATCACTTTAAACATGCTAATTTTAGCTCTAACACTGATGATCCACCTACAAATGTGAACTGACGTTCAAAAATAAAACATTTGAAAACGGACCATTTTCCACATTTCTGAAGCATGACGTAATGGGGGGGTGTTATCTCTTTTGTCGAAAATCAGCCGTTTTTGCTCGAACATTAAATGCCTCCAAATGGTATTTAATTAACTTCCCGGGGTGAAGAAACCCTTTTTGAGAACTCAGAGTGAGTAAATTGGCCATTTTCATGCACTTTTAACCATTCCATAAATCTTGTGTTTTGGGCCCCTGGAAGCATGAAAATCACTTTAAACATGCTAATTTTAGCTCTAACACTGATGATCCACCTACAAATGTGAACTGACGTTCAAAAATAAAACATTTGAAAACTGACCATTTTCCACATTTCTGAAGCATGACGTAATGGGGGGGTGTTATCTCTTTTGTCGAAAATCAGCCGTTTTTGCTCGAACATTAAATGCCTCCAAATGGTATTTAATTAACTTCCCGGGGTGAAGAAACCCTTTTTGAGAACTCAGAGTGAGTAAATTGGCCATTTTCATGCACTTTTAACCATTCCATAAATCTTGTGTTTTGGGCCCCAAGAAGCATGAAAATCACTTTAAACATGCTAATTTTAGCTCTAACACTGATGATCCACCTACAAATGTGAACTGACGTTCAAAAATAAAACATTTGAAAACGGACCATTTTCCACATTTCTGAAGCATGACGTAATGGGGGGGTGTTATCTCTTTTGTCGAAAATCAGCCGTTTTTGCTCGAACATTAAATGCCTCCAAATGGTATTTAATTAACTTCCCGGGGTGAAGAAACCCTTTTTGAGAACTCAGAGTGAGTAAATTGGCCATTTTCATACACTTTTAACCATTCCATAAATCTTGTGTTTTGGGCCCCTGGAAGCATGAAAATCACTTTAAACATGCTAATTTTAGCTCTAACACTGATGATCCACCTACAAATGTGAACTGACGTTCAAAAATAAAACATTTGAAAACGGACCATTTTCCACATTTCTGAAGCATGACGTAATGGGGGGGTGTTATCTCTTTTGTCGAAAATCAGCCGTTTTTGCTCGAACATTAAATGCCTCCAAATGGTATTTAATTAACTTCCCGGGGTGAAGAAACCCTTTTTGAGAACTCAGAGTGAGTAAATTGGCCATTTTCATGCACTTTTAACCATTCCATAAATCTTGTGTTTTGGGCCCCTGGAAGCATGAAAATCACTTTAAACATGCTAATTTTAGCTCTAACACCGATGATCCACCTACAAATGTGAACTGACGTTCAAAAATAAAACATTTGAAAACGGACCATTTTCCACATTTCTGAAGCATGACGTAATGGGGGGGTGTTATCTCTTTTGTCAAAAATCAGCCGTTTTTGCTCGAACATTAAATGCCTCCAAATGGTATTTAATTAACTTCCCGGGGTGAAGAAACCCTTTTTGAGAACTCAGAGTGAGTAAATTGGCCATTTTCATGCACTTTTAACCATTCCATAAATCTTGTGTTTTGGGCCCCTGGAAGCATGAAAATCACTTTAAACATGCTAATTTTAGCTCTAACACTGATGATCCACCTACAAATGTGAACTGACGTTCAAAAATAAAACATTTGAAAACGGACCATTTTCCACATTTCTGAAGCATGACGTAATGGGGGGGTGTTATCTCTTTTGTCGAAAATCAGCCGTTTTTGCTCGAACATTAAATGCCTCCAAATGGTATTTAATTAACTTCCCGAGCCCCTGGAAGCATGAAAATCACTTTAAACATGCTAATTTTAGCTCTAACACTGATGATCCACCTACAAATGTGAACTGACGTTCAAAAATAAAACATTTGAAAACGGACCATTTTCCACATTTCTGAAGCATGACGTAATGGGGGGGTGTTATCTCTTTTGTCGAAAATCAGCCGTTTTTGCTCGAACATTAAATGCCTCCAAATGGTATTTAATTAACTTCCCGAGCCCCTGGAAGCATGAAAATCACTTTAAACATGCTAATTTTAGCTCTAACACTGATGATCCACCTACAAATGTGAACTGACGTTCAAAAATAAAACATTTGAAAACGGACCATTTTCCACATTTATGAAGCATGACGTAATGGGGGGGGTGTTATCTCTTTTGTCGAAAATCAGCCGTTTTTGCTCGAACATTAAATGCCTCCAAATGGTATTTAATTAACTTCCCGGGGTGAAGAAACCCTTTTTGAGAACTCAGAGTGAGTAAATTGGCCATTTTCATGCACTTTTAACCATTCCATAAATCTTGTGTGTTGGGCCCCTGGAAGCATGAAAATCACTTTAAACATGATAATTTTAGCTCTAACACTGATGATCCACCTACAAATGTGAACTGACGTTCAAAAATAAAACATTTGAAAACGGACCATTTTCCACATTTCGGAAGCATGACGTAATGGGGGGGTGTTATCTCTTTTGTCGAAAATCAGCCGTTTTTGCTCGAACATTAAATGCCTCCAAATGGTATTTATTTAACTTCCCGAGCCCCTGGAAGCATGAAAATCACTTTAAACATGCTAATTTTAGCTCTAACACTGATGATCCACCTACAAATGTGAACTGACGTTCAAAAATAAAACATTTGAAAACGGACCATTTTCCACATTTCTGAAGCATGACGTAATGGGGGGGTGTTATTTCTTTTGTCGAAAATCAGCCGTTTTTGCTCGAACATTAAATGCCTCCAAATGGTATTTAATTAACTTCCCGGGGTGAAGAAACCCTTTTTGAGAACTCAGAGTGAGTAAATTGGCCATTTTCATGCACTTTTAACCATTCCATAAATCTTGTGTTTTGGGCCCCTGGAAGCATGAAAATCACTTTAAACATGCTAATTTTAGCTCTAACACTGATGATCCACCTACAAATGTGAACTGACGTTCAAAAATAAAACATTTGAAAACGGACCATTTTCCACATTTCTGAAGCATGACGTAATGGGGGGGTGTTATCTCTTTTGTCGAAAATCTGCCGGTTTTGCTCTAACATTAAATGCCTCCAAATGGTATTTAATTAACTTCCCGGGGTGAAGAAACCCTTTTTAAGAACTCAGAGTGAGTAAATTGGCCATTTTCATGCACTTTTAACCATTCCATAAATCTTGTGTTTTGGGCCCCTGGAAGCATGAAAATCACTTTAAACATGCTAATTTTAGCTCTAACACTGATGATCCACCTACAAATGTGAACTGACGTTCAAAAATAAAACATTTGAAAACGGACCATTTTCCACATTTCTGAAGCATGACGTAATGGGGGGGTGTTATCTCTTTTGTCGAAAATCAGCCGTTTTTGCTCGAACATTAAATGCCTCCAAATGGTATTTAATTAACTTCCCGAGCCCCTGGAAGCATGAAAATCACTTTAAACATGCTAATTTTAGCTCTAACACTGATGATCCACCTACAAATGTGAACTGACGTTCAAAAATAAAACATTTGAAAACGGACCATTTTCCACATTTCTGAAGCATGACGTAATGGGGGGGTGTTATCTCTTTTGTCGAAAATCAGCCGTTTTTGCTCGAACATTAAATGCCTCCAAATGGTATTTAATTAACTTCCCGAGCCCCTGGAAGCATGAAAATCACTTTAAACATGCTAATTTTAGCTCTAACACTGATGATCCACCTACAAATGTGAACTGACGTTCAAAAATAAAACATTTGAAAACGGACCATTTTCCACATTTCTGAAGCATGACGTAATGGGGGGGTGTTATCTCTTTTGTCGAAAATCAGCCGTTTTTTCCTCGAACATTAAATGCCTCCAAATGGTATTTAATTAACTTCCCGGGGTGAAGAAACCCTTTTTGAGAACTCAGAGTGAGTAAATTGGCCATTTTCATGCACTTTTAACCATTCCATAAATCTTGTGTTTTGGGCCCCTGGAAGCATGAAAATCACTTTAAACATGCTAATTTTAGCTCTAACACTGATGATCCACCTACAAATGTGAACTGACGTTCAAAAATAAAACATTTGAAAACGGACCATTTTCCACATTTCTGAAGCATGACGTAATGGGGGGGTGTTATCTCTTTTGTCGAAAATCAGCCGTTTTTGCTCTAACATTAAATGCCTCCAAATGGTATTTAATTAACTTCCCGGGGTGAAGAAACCCTTTTTGAGAACTCAGAGTGAGTAAATTGGCCATTTTCATGCACTTTTAACCATTCCATAAATCTTGTGTTTTGGGCCCCTGGAAGCATGAAAATCACTTTAAACATGCTAATTTTAGCTCTAACACTGATGATCCACCTACAAATGTGAACTGACGTTCAAAAATAAAACATTTGAAAACGGACCATTTTCCACATTTCTGAAGCATGACGTAATGGGGGGGTGTTATCTCTTTTGTCGAAAATCAGCCGTTTTTGCTCGAACATTAAATGCCTCCAAATGGTATTTAATTAACTTCCCGGGGTGAAGAAACCCTTTTTGAGAACTCAGAGTGAGTAAATTGGCCATTTTCATGCACTTTTAACCATTCCATAAATCTTGTGTTTTGGGCCCCTGGAAGCATGAAAATCACTTTAAACATGCTAATTTTAGCTCTAACACTGATGATCCACCTACAAATGTGAACTGACGTTCAAAAATAAAACATTTGAAAACGGACCATTTTCCACATTTCTGAAGCATGACGTAATGGGGGGGTGTTATCTCTTTTGTCGAAAATCAGCCGTTTTTACTCGAACATTAAATGCCTCCAAATGGTATTTAATTAACTTCCCGAGCCCCTGGAAGCATGAAAATCACTTTAAACATGCTAATTTTAGCTCTAACACTGATGATCCACCTACAAATGTGAACTGACGTTCAAAAATAAAACATTTGAAAACGGACCATTTTCCACATTTCTGAAGCATGACGTAATGGGGGGGTGTTATCTCTTTTGTCGAAAATCAGCCGTTTTTGCTCGAACATTAAATGCCTCCAAATGGTATTTAATTAACTTCCCGAGCCCCTGGAAGCATGAAAATCACTTTAAACATGCTAATTTTAGCTCTAACACTGATGATCCACCTACAAATGTGAACTGACGTTCAAAAATAAAACATTTGAAAACGGACCATTTTCCACATTTCTGAAGCATGACGTAATGGGGGGGTGTTATCTCTTTTGTCGAAAATCAGCCGTTTTTGCTCGAACATTAAATGCCTCCAAATGGTATTTAATTAACTTCCCGAGCCCCTGGAAGCATGAAAATCACTTTAAACATGCTAATTTTAGCTCTAACACTGATGATCCACCTACAAATGTGAACTGACGTTCAAAAATAAAACATTTGAAAACGGACCATTTTCCACATTTCTGAAGCATGACGTAATGGGGGGGTGTTATCTCTTTTGTCGAAAATCAGCCGTTTTTGCTCGAACATTAAATGCCTCCAAATGGTATTTAATTAACTTCCCGAGCCCCTGGAAGCATGAAAATCACTTTAAACATGCTAATTTTAGCTCTAACACTGATGATCCACCTACAAATGTGAACTGACGTTCAAAAATAAAACATTTGAAAACGGACCATTTTCCACATTTCTGAAGCATGACGTAATGGGGGGGTGTTATCTCTTTTGTCGAAAATCAGCCGTTTTTGCTCGAACATTAAATGCCTCCAAATGGTATTTAATTAACTTCCCGGGGTGAAGAAACCCTTTTTGAGAACTCAGAGTGAGTAAATTGGCCATTTTCATGCACTTTTAACCATTCCATAAATATTGTGTTTTGGGCCCCTGGAAGCATGAAAATCACTTTAAACATGCTAATTTTAGCTCTAACACTGATGATCCACCTACAAATGTGAACTGACGTTCAAAAATAAAACATTTGAAAACGGACCATTTTCCACATTTCTGAAGCATGACGTAATGGGGGGGGTGTTATCTCTTTTGTCGAAAATCAGCCGTTTTTGCTCGAACATTAAATGCCTCCAAATGGTATTTAATTAACTTCCCGGGGTGAAGAAACCCTTTTTGAGAACTCAGAGTGAGTAAATTGGCCATTTTCATGCACTTTTAACCATTCCATAAATCTTGTGTTTTGGGCCCCTGGAAGCATGAAAATCACTTTAAACATGCTAATTTTAGCTCTAACACTGATGATCCACCTACAAATGTGAACTGACGTTCAAAAATAAAACATTTGAAAACGGACCATTTTCCACATTTCTGAAGCATGACGTAATGGGGGGGTGTTATCTCTTTTGTCGAAAATCAGCCGTTTTTGCTCGAACATTAAATGCCTCCAAATGGTATTTAATTAACTTCCCGAGCCCCTGGAAGCATGAAAATCACTTTAAACATGCTAATTTTAGCTCTAACACTGATGATCCACCTACAAATGTGAACTGACGTTCAAAAATAAAACATTTGAAAACGGACCATTTTCCACATTTCTGAAGCATGACGTAATGGGGGGGTGTTATCTCTTTTGTCGAAAATCAGCCGTTTTTGCTCGAACATTAAATGCCTCCAAATGGTATTTAATTAACTTCCCGGGGTGAAGAAACCCTTTTTGAGAACTCAGAGTGAGTAAATTGGCCATTTTCATGCACTTTTAACCATTCCATAAATCTTGTGTTTTGGGCCCCTGGAAGCATGAAAATCACTTTAAACATGCTAATTTTAGCTCTAACACTGATGATCCACCTACAAATGTGAACTGACGTTCAAAAATAAAACATTTGAAAACTGACCATTTTCCACATTTCTGAAGCATGACGTAATGGGGGGGTGTTATCTCTTTTGTCGAAAATCAGCCGTTTTTGCTCGAACATTAAATGCCTCCAAATGGTATTTAATTAACTTCCCGGGGTGAAGAAACCCTTTTTGAGAACTCAGAGTGAGTAAATTGGCCATTTTCATGCACTTTTAACCATTCCATAAATCTTGTGTTTTGGGCCCCAAGAAGCATGAAAATCACTTTAAACATGCTAATTTTAGCTCTAACACTGATGATCCACCTACAAATGTGAACTGACGTTCAAAAATAAAACATTTGAAAACGGACCATTTTCCACATTTCTGAAGCATGACGTAATGGGGGGGTGTTATCTCTTTTGTCGAAAATCAGCCGTTTTTGCTCGAACATTAAATGCCTCCAAATGGTATTTAATTAACTTCCCGGGGTGAAGAAACCCTTTTTGAGAACTCAGAGTGAGTAAATTGGCCATTTTCATACACTTTTAACCATTCCATAAATCTTGTGTTTTGGGCCCCTGGAAGCATGAAAATCACTTTAAACATGCTAATTTTAGCTCTAACACTGATGATCCACCTACAAATGTGAACTGACGTTCAAAAATAAAACATTTGAAAACGGACCATTTTCCACATTTCTGAAGCATGACGTAATGGGGGGGTGTTATCTCTTTTGTCGAAAATCAGCCGTTTTTGCTCGAACATTAAATGCCTCCAAATGGTATTTAATTAACTTCCCGGGGTGAAGAAACCCTTTTTGAGAACTCAGAGTGAGTAAATTGGCCATTTTCATGCACTTTTAACCATTCCATAAATCTTGTGTTTTGGGCCCCTGGAAGCATGAAAATCACTTTAAACATGCTAATTTTAGCTCTAACACCGATGATCCACCTACAAATGTGAACTGACGTTCAAAAATAAAACATTTGAAAACGGACCATTTTCCACATTTCTGAAGCATGACGTAATGGGGGGGTGTTATCTCTTTTGTCGAAAATCAGCCGTTTTTGCTCGAACATTAAATGCCTCCAAATGGTATTTAATTAACTTCCCGGGGTGAAGAAACCCTTTTTGAGAACTCAGAGTGAGTAAATTGGCCATTTTCATGCACTTTTAACCATTCCATAAATCTTGTGTTTTGGGCCCCTGGAAGCATGAAAATCACTTTAAACATGCTAATTTTAGCTCTAACACTGATGATCCACCTACAAATGTGAACTGACGTTCAAAAATAAAACATTTGAAAACGGACCATTTTCCACATTTCTGAAGCATGACGTAATGGGGGGGTGTTATCTCTTTTGTCGAAAATCAGCCGTTTTTGCTCGAACATTAAATGCCTCCAAATGGTATTTAATTAACTTCCCGAGCCCCTGGAAGCATGAAAATCACTTTAAACATGCTAATTTTAGCTCTAACACTGATGATCCACCTACAAATGTGAACTGACGTTCAAAAATAAAACATTTGAAAACGGACCATTTTCCACATTTCTGAAGCATGACGTAATGGGGGGGTGTTATCTCTTTTGTCGAAAATCAGCCGTTTTTGCTCGAACATTAAATGCCTCCAAATGGTATTTAATTAACTTCCCGAGCCCCTGGAAGCATGAAAATCACTTTAAACATGCTAATTTTAGCTCTAACACTGATGATCCACCTACAAATGTGAACTGACGTTCAAAAATAAAACATTTGAAAACGGACCATTTTCCACATTTATGAAGCATGACGTAATGGGGGGGGTGTTATCTCTTTTGTCGAAAATCAGCCGTTTTTGCTCGAACATTAAATGCCTCCAAATGGTATTTAATTAACTTCCCGGGGTGAAGAAACCCTTTTTGAGAACTCAGAGTGAGTAAATTGGCCATTTTCATGCACTTTTAACCATTCCATAAATCTTGTGTGTTGGGCCCCTGGAAGCATGAAAATCACTTTAAACATGATAATTTTAGCTCTAACACTGATGATCCACCTACAAATGTGAACTGACGTTCAAAAATAAAACATTTGAAAACGGACCATTTTCCACATTTCGGAAGCATGACGTAATGGGGGGGTGTTATCTCTTTTGTCGAAAATCAGCCGTTTTTGCTCGAACATTAAATGCCTCCAAATGGTATTTATTTAACTTCCCGAGCCCCTGGAAGCATGAAAATCACTTTAAACATGCTAATTTTAGCTCTAACACTGATGATCCACCTACAAATGTGAACTGACGTTCAAAAATAAAACATTTGAAAACGGACCATTTTCCACATTTCTGAAGCATGACGTAATGGGGGGGTGTTATTTCTTTTGTCGAAAATCAGCCGTTTTTGCTCGAACATTAAATGCCTCCAAATGGTATTTAATTAACTTCCCGGGGTGAAGAAACCCTTTTTGAGAACTCAGAGTGAGTAAATTGGCCATTTTCATGCACTTTTAACCATTCCATAAATCTTGTGTTTTGGGCCCCTGGAAGCATGAAAATCACTTTAAACATGCTAATTTTAGCTCTAACACTGATGATCCACCTACAAATGTGAACTGACGTTCAAAAATAAAACATTTGAAAACGGACCATTTTCCACATTTCTGAAGCATGACGTAATGGGGGGGTGTTATCTCTTTTGTCGAAAATCTGCCGGTTTTGCTCTAACATTAAATGCCTCCAAATGGTATTTAATTAACTTCCCGGGGTGAAGAAACCCTTTTTAAGAACTCAGAGTGAGTAAATTGGCCATTTTCATGCACTTTTAACCATTCCATAAATCTTGTGTTTTGGGCCCCTGGAAGCATGAAAATCACTTTAAACATGCTAATTTTAGCTCTAACACTGATGATCCACCTACAAATGTGAACTGACGTTCAAAAATAAAACATTTGAAAACGGACCATTTTCCACATTTCTGAAGCATGACGTAATGGGGGGGTGTTATCTCTTTTGTCGAAAATCAGCCGTTTTTGCTCGAACATTAAATGCCTCCAAATGGTATTTAATTAACTTCCCGGGGTGAAGAAACCCTTTTTGAGAACTCAGAGTGAGTAAATTGGCCATTTTCATGCACTTTTAACCATTCCATAAATCTTGTGTTTTGGGCCCCTGGAAGCATGAAAATCACTTTAAACATGCTAATTTTAGCTCTAACACTGATGATCCACCTACAAATGTGAACTGACGTTCAAAAATAAAACATTTGAAAACGGACCATTTTCCACATTTCTGAAGCATGACGTAATGGGGGGGTGTTATCTCTTTTGTCGAAAATCAGCCGTTTTTGCTCTAACATTAAATGCCTCCAAATGGTATTTAATTAACTTCCCGGGGTGAAGAAACCCTTTTTGAGAACTCAGAGTGAGTAAATTGGCCATTTTCATGCACTTTTAACCATTCCATAAATCTTGTGTTTTGGGCCCCTGGAAGCATGAAAATCACTTTAAACATGCTAATTTTAGCTCTAACACTGATGATCCACCTACAAATGTGAACTGACGTTCAAAAATAAAACATTTGAAAACGGACCATTTTCCACATTTCTGAAGCATGACGTAATGGGGGGGTGTTATCTCTTTTGTCGAAAATCAGCCGTTTTTGCTCGAACATTAAATGCCTCCAAATGGTATTTAATTAACTTCCCGAGCCCCTGGAAGCATGAAAATCACTTTAAACATGCTAATTTTAGCTCTAACACTGATGATCCACCTACAAATGTGAACTGACGTTCAAAAATAAAACATTTGAAAACGGACCATTTTCCACATTTCTGAAGCATGACGTAATGGGGGGGTGTTATCTCTTTTGTCGAAAATCAGCCGTTTTTGCTCTAACATTAAATGCCTCCAAATGGTATTTAATTAACTTCCCGGGGTGAAGAAACCCTTTTTGAGAACTCAGAGTGAGTAAATTGGCCATTTTCATGCACTTTTAACCATTCCATAAATCTTGTGTTTTGGGCCCCTGGAAGCATGAAAATCACTTTAAACATGCTAATTTTAGCTCTAACACTGATGATCCACCTACAAATGTGAACTGACGTTCAAAAATAAAACATTTGAAAACGGACCATTTTCCACATTTCTGAAGCATGACGTAATGGGGGGGTGTTATCTCTTTTGTCGAAAATCAGCCGTTTTTGCTCGAACATTAAATGCCTCCAAATGGTATTTAATTAACTTCCCGAGCCCCTGGAAGCATGAAAATCACTTTAAACATGCTAATTTTAGCTCTAACACTGATGATCCACCTACAAATGTGAACTGACGTTCAAAAATAAAACATTTGAAAACGGACCATTTTCACATTTCTGAAGCATGACGTAATGGGGGGGTGTTATCTCTTTTGTCGAAAATCAGCCGTTTTTGCTCGAACATTAAATGCCTCCAAATGGTATTTAATTAACTTCCCGGGGTGAAGAAACCCTTTTTGAGAACTCAGAGTGAGTAAATTGGCCATTTTCATGCACTTTTAACCATTCCATAAATCTTGTGTTTTGGGCCCCTGGAAGCATGAAAATCACTTTAAACATGCTAATTTTAGCTCTAACACTGATGATCCACCTACAAATGTGAACTGACGTTCAAAAATAAAACATTTGAAAACGGACCATTTTCCACATTTCTGAAGCATGACGTAATGGGGAGGTGTTATCTCTTTTGTCGAAAATCAGCCGTTTTTGCTCGAACATTAAATGCCTCCAAATGGTATTTAATTAACTTTCCGGGGGTGAAGAAACCCTTTTTGAGAACTCAGAGTGAGTAAATTGGCCATTTTCATGCACTTTTAACCATTCCATAAATCTTGTGTTTTGGGCCCCTGGAAGCATGAAAATCACTTTAAACATGCTAATTTTAGCTCTAACACTGATGATCCACCTACAAATGTGAACTGACGTTCAAAAATAAAACATTTGAAAACGGACCATTTTCCACATTTCTTCTGAAGCATGACGTAATGGGGGGGTGTTATCTCTTTTGTCGAAAATCAGCCGTTTTTGCTCGAACATTAAATGCCTCCAAATGGTATTTAATTAACTTCCCGAGCCCCTGGAAGCATGAAAATCACTTTAAACATGCTAATTTTAGCTCTAACACTGATGATCCACCTACAAATGTGAACTGACGTTCAAAAATAAAACATTTGAAAACGGACCATTTTCCACATTTCTGAAGCATGACGTAATGGGGGGTGTTATCTCTTTTGTCGAAAATCAGCCGTTTTTGCTCGAACATTAAATGCCTCCAAATGGTATTTAATTAACTTCCCGAGCCCCTGGAAGCATGAAAATCACTTTAAACATGCTAATTTTAGCTCTAACACTGATGATCCACCTACAAATGTGAACTGACGTTCAAAAATAAAACATTTGAAAACGGACCATTTTCCACATTTCTGAAGCATGACGTAATGGGGGGTGTTATCTCTTTTGTCGAAAATCAGCCGTTTTTTCCTCGAACATTAAATGCCTCCAAATGGTATTTAATTAACTTCCCGGGGTGAAGAAACCCTTTTGAGAACTCAGAGTGAGTAAATTGGCCCATTTTCATGCACTTTTAACCATTCCATAAATCTTGTGTTTTGGGCCCCTGGAAGCATGAAAATCACTTTAACATGCTAATTTTAGCTCTAACACTGATGATCCACCTACAAATGTGAACTGACGTTCAAAAATAAACATTTGAAAACGGACCATTTTCCACATTTCTGAAGCATGACGTAATGGGGGGTGTTATCTCTTTTGTCGAAAATCAGCCGTTTTTGCTCTAACATTAAATGCCTCCAAATGGTATTTAATTAACTTCCCGGGGTGAAGAAACCCTTTTTGAGAACTCAGAGTGAGTAAATTGGCCATTTTCATGCACTTTTAACCATTCCATAAATCTTGTGTTTTGGGCCCCTGGAAGCATGAAAATCACTTTAAACATGCTAATTTTAGCTCTAACACTGATGATCCACCTACAAATGTGAACTGACGTTCAAAAATAAAACATTTGAAAACGGACCATTTTCCACATTTCTGAAGCATGACGTAATGGGGGGGTGTTATCTCTTTTGTCGAAAATCAGCCGTTTTTGCTCGAACATTAAATGCCTCCAAATGGTATTTAATTAACTTCCCGGGGTGAAGAAACCCTTTTTGAGAACTCAGAGTGAGTAAATTGGCCATTTTCATGCACTTTTAACCATTCCATAAATCTTGTGTTTTGGGCCCCTGGAAGCATGAAAATCACTTTAAACATGCTAATTTTAGCTCTAACACTGATGATCCACCTACAAATGTGAACTGACGTTCAAAAATAAAACATTTGAAAACGGACCATTTTCCACATTTCTGAAGCATGACGTAATGGGGGGGTGTTATCTGTTTTGTCGAAAATCAGCCGTTTTTGCTCGAACATTAAATGCCTCCAAATGGTATTTAATTAACTTCCCGGGGAGAAGAAACCCTTTTTGAGAACTCAGAGTGAGTAAATTGGCCATTTTCATGCACTTTTAACCATTCCATAAATCTTGTGTTTTGGGCCCCTGGAAGCATGAAAATCACTTTAAACATGCTAATTTTAGCTCTAACACTGATGATCCACCTACAAATGTGAACTGACGTTCAAAAATAAAACATTTGAAAACGGACCATTTTCCACATTTCTGAAGCATGACGTAATGGGGGGGTGTTATCTCTTTTGTCGAAAATCAGCCGTTTTTGCTCGAACATTAAATGCCTCCAAATGGTATTTAATTAACTACCCGAGCCCCTGGAAGCATGAAAATCACTTTAAACATGCTAATTTTAGCTCTAACACTGATGATCCACCTACAAATGTGAACTGACGTTCAAAAATAAAACATTTGAAAACGGACCATTTTCCACATTTCTGAAGCATGACGTAATGGGGGGGTGTTATCTCTTTTGTCGAAAATCAGCCGTTTTTGCTCTAACATTAAATGCCTCCAAATGGTATTTAATTAACTTCCCGGGGTGAAGAAACCCTTTTTGAGAACTCAGAGTGAGTAAATTGGCCATTTTCATGCACTTTTAACCATTCCATAAATCTTGTGTTTTGGGCCCCTGGAAGCATGAAAATCACTTTAAACATGCTAATTTTAGCTCTAACACTGATGATCCACCTACAAATGTGAACTGACGTTCAAAAATAAAACATTTGAAAACGGACCATTTTCCACATTTCTGAAGCATGACATAATGGGGGGGTGTTATCTCTTTTGTCGAAAATCAGCCGTTTTTGCTCGAACATTAAATGCCTCCAAATGGTATTTAATTAACTTCCCGAGCCCCTGGAAGCATGAAAATCACTTTAAACATGCTAATTTTAGCTCTAACACTGATGATCCACCTACAAATGTGAACTGACGTTCAAAAATAAAACATTTGAAAACGGACCATTTTCCACATTTCTGAAGCATGACGTAATGGGGGGGTGTTATCTCTTTTGTCGAAAATCAGCCGTTTTTGCTCGAACATTAAATGCCTCCAAATGGTATTTAATTAACTTCCCGGGGTGAAGAAACCCTTTTTGAGAACTCAGAGTGAGTAAATTGGCCATTTTCATGCACTTTTAACCATTCCATAAATCTTGTGTTTTGGGCCCCTGGAAGCATGAAAATCACTTTAAACATGCTAATTTTAGCTCTAACACTGATGATCCACCTACAAATGTGAACTGACGTTCAAAAATAAAACATTTGAAAACGGACCATTTTCCACATTTCTGAAGCATGACGTAATGGGGGGGTGTTATCTCTTTTGTCGAAAATCAGCCGTTTTTGCTCGAACATTAAATGCCTCCAAATGGTATTTAATTAACTTCCCGAGCCCCTGGAAGCATGAAAATCACTTTAAACATGCTAATTTTAGCTCTAACACTGATGATCCACCTACAAATGTGAACTGACGTTCAAAAATAAAACATTTGAAAACGGACCATTTTCCACATTTCTGAAGCATGACGTAATGGGGGGGTGTTATCTCTTTTGTCGAAAATCAGCCGTTTTTGCTCGAACATTAAATGCCTCCAAATGGTATTTAATTAACTTCCCGGGGTGAAGAAACCCTTTTTGAGAACTCAGAGTGAGTAAATTGGCCATTTTCATGCACTTTTAACCATTCCATAAATCTTGTGTTTTGGGCCCTGGAAGCATGAAAATCACTTTAAACATGCTAATTTTAGCTCTAACACTGATGATCCACCTACAAATGTGAACTGACGTTCAAAAATAAAACATTTGAAAACGGACCATTTTCCACATTTCTGAAGCATGACGTAATGGGGGGGTGTTATCTCTTTTGTCGAAAATCAGCCGTTTTGCTCGAACATTAAATGCCTCCAAATGGTATTTAATTAACTTCCCGAGCCCCTGGAAGCATGAAAATCACTTTAAACATGCTAATTTTAGCTCTAACACTGATGATCCACCTACAAATGTGAACTGACGTTCAAAAATAAAACATTTGAAAACGGACCATTTTCCACATTTCTGAAGCATGACGTAATGGGGGGGTGTTATCTCTTTTGTCGAAAATCAGCCGTTTTTGCTCGAACATTAAATGCCTCCAAATGGTATTTAATTAACTTCCCGAGCCCCTGGAAGCATGAAAATCACTTTAAACATGCTAATTTTAGCTCTAACACTGATGATCCACCTACAAATGTGAACTGACCGTTCAAAAATAAAACATTTGAAAACGGACCATTTTCCACATTCTGAAGCATGACGTAATGGGGGGGTGTTATCTCTTTTGTCGAAAATCAGCCGTTTTTGCTCGAACATTAAATGCCTCCAAATGGTATTTAATTAACTTCCCGAGCCCCTGGAAGCATGAAAATTACTTTAAACATGCTAATTTTAGCTCTAACACTGATGATCCACCTACAAATGTGAACTGACGTTCAAAATAAAACATTTGAAAACGGACCATTTTCCACATTTCTGAAGCATGACGTAATGGGGGGGTGTTATCTCTTTTGTCGAAAATCAGCCGTTTTTGCTCGAACATTAAATGCCTCCAAATGGTATTTAATTAACTTCCCGAGCCCCTGGAAGCATGAAAATCACTTTAAACATGCTAATTTTAGCTCTAACACTGATGATCCACCTACAAATGTGAACTGACGTTCAAAAATAAAACATTTGAAAACGGACCATTTTCCACATTTCTGAAGCATGACGTAATGGGGGGGTGTTATCTCTTTTGTCGAAAATCAGCCGTTTTTGCTCGAACATTAAATGCCTCCAAATGGTATTTAATTAACTTCCCGAGCCCCTGGAAGCATGAAAATCACTTTAAACATGCTAATTTTAGCTCTAACACTGATGATCCACCTACAAATGTGAACTGACGTTCAAAAATAAAACATTTGAAAACGGGACCATTTTCCACATTTCTGAAGCATGACGTAATGGGGGGGTGTTATCTCTTTTGTCGAAAATCAGCCGTTTTTTCCTCGAACATTAAATGCCTCCAAATGGTATTTAATTAACTTCCCGGGGTGAAGAAACCCTTTTTGAGAACTCAGAGTGAGTAAATTGGCCATTTTCATGCACTTTTAACCATTCCATAAATCTTGTGTTTTGGGCCCCTGGAAGCATGAAAATCACTTTAAACATGCTAATTTTAGCTCTAACACTGATGATCCACCTACAAATGTGAACTGACGTTCAAAAATAAAACATTTGAAAACGGACCATTTTCCACATTTCTGAAGCATGACGTAATGGGGGGGTGTTATCTCTTTTGTCGAAAATCAGCCGTTTTTGCTCTAACATTAAATGCCTCCAAATGGTATTTAATTAACTTCCCGGGGTGAAGAAACCCTTTTTGAGAACTCAGAGTGAGTAAATTGGCCATTTTCATGCACTTTTAACCATTCCATAAATCTTGTGTTTTGGGCCCCTGGAAGCATGAAAATCACTTTAAACATGCTAATTTTAGCTCTAACACTGATGATCCACCTACAAATGTGAACTGACGTTCAAAAATAAAACATTTGAAAACGGACCATTTTCCACATTTCTGAAGCATGACGTAATGGGGGGGTGTTATCTCTTTTGTCGAAAATCAGCCGTTTTTGCTCGAACATTAAATGCCTCCAAATGGTATTTAATTAACTTCCCGGGGTGAAGAAACCCTTTTTGAGAACTCAGAGTGAGTAAATTGGCCATTTTCATGCACTTTTAACCATTCCATAAATCTTGTGTTTTGGGCCCCTGGAAGCATGAAAATCACTTTAAACATGCTAATTTTAGCTCTAACACTGATGATCCACCTACAAATGTGAACTGACGTTCAAAAATAAAACATTTGAAAACGGACCATTTTCCACATTTCTGAAGCATGACGTAATGGGGGGGTGTTATCTCTTTTGTCGAAAATCAGCCGTTTTTGCTCGAACATTAAATGCCTCCAAATGGTATTTAATTAACTTCCCGGGGAGAAGAAACCCTTTTTGAGAACTCAGAGTGAGTAAATTGGCCATTTTCATGCACTTTTAACCATTCCATAAATCTTGTGTTTTGGGCCCCTGGAAGCATGAAAATCACTTTAAACATGCTAATTTTAGCTCTAACACTGATGATCCACCTACAAATGTGAACTGACGTTCAAAAATAAAACATTTGAAAACGGACCATTTTCCACATTTCTGAAGCATGACGTAATGGGGGGGTGTTATCTCTTTTGTCGAAAATCAGCCGTTTTTGCTCGAACATTAAATGCCTCCAAATGGTATTTAATTAACTACCCGAGCCCCTGGAAGCATGAAAATCACTTTAAACATGCTAATTTTAGCTCTAACACTGATGATCCACCTACAAATGTGAACTGACGTTCAAAAATAAAACATTTGAAAACGGACCATTTTCCACATTTCTGAAGCATGACGTAATGGGGGGGTGTTATCTCTTTTGTCGAAAATCAGCCGTTTTTGCTCTAACATTAAATGCCTCCAAATGGTATTTAATTAACTTCCCGGGGTGAAGAAACCCTTTTTGAGAACTCAGAGTGAGTAAATTGGCCATTTTCATGCACTTTTAACCATTCCATAAATCTTGTGTTTTGGGCCCCTGGAAGCATGAAAATCACTTTAAACATGCTAATTTTAGCTCTAACACTGATGATCCACCTACAAATGTGAACTGACGTTCAAAAATAAAACATTTGAAAACGGACCATTTTCCACATTTCTGAAGCATGACATAATGGGGGGGTGTTATCTCTTTTGTCGAAAATCAGCCGTTTTTGCTCGAACATTAAATGCCTCCAAATGGTATTTAATTAACTTCCCGAGCCCCTGGAAGCATGAAAATCACTTTAAACATGCTAATTTTAGCTCTAACACTGATGATCCACCTACAAATGTGAACTGACGTTCAAAAATAAAACATTTGAAAACGGACCATTTTCCACATTTCTGAAGCATGACGTAATGGGGGGGTGTTATCTCTTTTGTCGAAAATCAGCCGTTTTTGCTCGAACATTAAATGCCTCCAAATGGTATTTAATTAACTTCCCGGGGAGAAGAAACCCTTTTTGAGAACTCAGAGTGAGTAAATTGGCCATTTTCATGCACTTTTAACCATTCCATAAATCTTGTGTTTTGGGCCCCTGGAAGCATGAAAATCACTTTAAACATGCTAATTTTAGCTCTAACACTGATGATCCACCTACAAATGTGAACTGACGTGCAAAAATAAAACATTTGAAAACGGACCATTTTCCACATTTCTGAAGCATGACGTAATGGGGGGGTGTTATCTCTTTTGTCGAAAATCAGCCGTTTTTGCTCGAACATTAAATGCCTCCAAATGGTATTTAATTAACTACCCGAGCCCCTGGAAGCATGAAAATCACTTTAAACATGCTAATTTTAGCTCTAACACTGATGATCCACCTACAAATGTGAACTGACGTTCAAAAATAAAACATTTGAAAACGGACCATTTTCCACATTTCTGAAGCATGACGTAATGGGGGGGTGTTATCTCTTTTGTCGAAAATCAGCCGTTTTTGCTCTAACATTAAATGCCTCCAAATGGTATTTAATTAACTTCCCGGGGTGAAGAAACCCTTTTTGAGAACTCAGAGTGAGTAAATTGGCCATTTTCATGCACTTTTAACCATTCCATAAATCTTGTGTTTTGGGCCCCTGGAAGCATGAAAATCACTTTAAACATGCTAATTTTAGCTCTAACACTGATGATCCACCTACAAATGTGAACTGACGTTCAAAAATAAAACATTTGAAAACGGACCATTTTCCACATTTCTGAAGCATGACATAATGGGGGGGTGTTATCTCTTTTGTCGAAAATCAGCCGTTTTTGCTCGAACATTAAATGCCTCCAAATGGTATTTAATTAACTTCCCGAGCCCCTGGAAGCATGAAAATCACTTTAAACATGCTAATTTTAGCTCTAACACTGATGATCCACCTACAAATGTGAACTGACGTTCAAAAATAAAACATTTGAAAACGGACCATTTTCCACATTTCTGAAGCATGACGTAATGGGGGGGTGTTATCTCTTTTGTCGAAAATCAGCCGTTTTTGCTCGAACATTAAATGCCTCCAAATGGTATTTAATTAACTTCCCGGGGTGAAGAAACCCTTTTTGAGAACTCAGAGTGAGTAAATTGGCCATTTTCATGCACTTTTAACCATTCCATAAATCTTGTGTTTTGGGCCCCTGGAAGCATGAAAATCACTTTAAACATGCTAATTTTAGCTCTAACACTGATGATCCACCTACAAATGTGAACTGACGTTCAAAAATAAAACATTTGAAAACGGACCATTTTCCACATTTCTGAAGCATGACGTAATGGGGGGTGTTATCTCTTTTGTCGAAAATCAGCCGTTTTTGCTCGAACATTAAATGCCTCCAAATGGTATTTAATTAACTTCCCGAGCCCCTGGAAGCATGAAAATCACTTTAAACATGCTAATTTTAGCTCTAACACTGATGATCCACCTACAAATGTGAACTGACGTTCAAAAATAAAACATTTGAAAACGGACCATTTTCCACATTTCTGAAGCATGACGTAATGGGGGGTGTTATCTCTTTTGTCGAAAATCAGCCGTTTTTGCTCGAACATTAAATGCCTCCAAATGGTATTTAATTAACTTCCCGGGGTGAAGAAACCCTTTTTGAGAACTCAGAGTGAGTAAATTGGCCATTTTCATGCACTTTTAACCATTCCATAAATCTTGTGTTTTGGGCCCCTGGAAGCATGAAAATCACTTTAAACATGCTAATTTTAGCTCTAACACTGATGATCCACCTACAAATGTGAACTGACGTTCAAAAATAAAACATTTGAAAACGGACCATTTTCCACATTTCTGAAGCATGACGTAATGGGGGGGTGTTATCTCTTTTGTCGAAAATCAGCCGTTTTTGCTCGAACATTAAATGCCTCCAAATGGTATTTAATTAACTTCCCGAGCCCCTGGAAGCATGAAAATCACTTTAAACATGCTAATTTTAGCTCTAACACTGATGATCCACCTACAAATGTGAACTGACGTTCAAAAATAAAACATTTGAAAACGGACCATTTTCCACATTTCTGAAGCATGACGTAATG
Organism: Lissotriton vulgaris; assembly: GCF_964263255.1. Lineage (NCBI taxonomy): Eukaryota > Metazoa > Chordata > Amphibia > Caudata > Salamandridae > Lissotriton > Lissotriton vulgaris. The sequence continues at coordinate 25,601 of NW_028251949.1, forward strand.
GGGGGGTGTTATCTCTTTTGTCGAAAATCAGCCGTTTTTGCTCGAACATTAAATGCCTCCAAATGGTATTTAATTAACTTCCCGAGCCCCTGGAAGCATGAAAATCACTTTAAACATGCTAATTTTAGCTCTAACACTGATGATCCACCTACAAATGTGAACTGACGTTCAAAAATAAAACATTTGAAAACGGACCATTTTCCACATTTCTGAAGCATGACGTAATGGGGGGGTGTTATCTCTTTTGTCGAAAATCAGCCGTTTTTGCTCGAACATTAAATGCCTCCAAATGGTATTTAATTAACTTCCCGAGCCCCTGGAAGCATGAAAATTACTTTAAACATGCTAATTTTAGCTCTAACACTGATGATCCACCTACAAATGTGAACTGACGTTCAAAAATAAAACATTTGAAAACGGACCATTTTCCACATTTCTGAAGCATGACGTAATGGGGGGGTGTTATCTCTTTTGTCGAAAATCAGCCGTTTTTGCTCGAACATTAAATGCCTCCAAATGGTATTTAATTAACTTCCCGGGGTGAAGAAACACTTTTTGAGAACTCAGAGTGAGTAAATTGGCCATTTTCATGCACTTTTAACCATTCCATAAATCTTGTGTTTTGGGCCCCTGGAAGCATGAAAATCACTTTAAACATGCTAATTTTAGCTCTAACACTGATGATCCACCTACAAATGTGAACTGACGTTCAAAAATAAAACATTTGAAAACGGACCATTTTCCACATTTCTGAAGCATGAGGTAATGGGGGGGTGTTATCTCTTTTGTCGAAAATCAGCCGTTTTTGCTCGAACATTAAATGCCTCCAAATGGTATTTAATTAACTTCCCGAGCCCCTGGAAGCATGAAAATCACTTTAAACATGCTAATTTTAGCTCTAACACTGATGATCCGCCTACAAATGTGAACTGACGTTCAAAAATAAAACATTTGAAAACGGACCATTTTCCACATTTCTGATGCATGACGTAATGGGGGGGTGTTATCTCTTTTGTCGAAAATCAGCCGTTTTTGCTCGAACATTAAATGCCTCCAAATGGTATTTAATTAACTTCCCGAGCCCCTGGAAGCATGAAAATCACTTTAAACATGCTAATTTTAGCTCTAACACTGATGATCCGCCTACAAATGTGAACTGACGTTCAAAAATAAAACATTTGAAAACGGACCATTTTCCACATTTCTGAAGCATGACGTAATGGGGGGGTGTTATCTCTTTTGTCGAAAATCAGCCGTTTTTGCTCGAACATTAAATGCCTCCAAATGGTATTTAATTAACTTCCCGGGGTGAAGAAACCCTTTTTGAGAACTCAGAGTGAGTAAATTGGCCATTTTCATGCACTTTTAACCATTCCATAAATCTTGTGTTTTGGGCCCCTGGAAGCATGAAAATCACTTTAAACATGCTAATTTTAGCTCTAACACTGATGATCCACCTACAAATGTGAACTGACGTTCAAAAATAAAACATTTGAAAACGGACCATTTTCCACATTTCTGAAGCATGACGTAATGGGGGGGTGTTATCTCTTTTGTCGAAAATCAGCCGTTTTTGCTCGAACATTAAATGCCTCCAAATGGTATTTAATTAACTTCCCGAGCCCCTGGAAGCATGAAAATCACTTTAAACATGCTAATTTTAGCTCTAACACTGATGATCCACCTACAAATGTGAACTGACGTTCAAAAATAAAACATTTGAAAACGGACCATTTTCCACATTTCTGAAGCATGACGTAATGGGGGGGTGTTATCTCTTTTGTCGAAAATCAGCCGTTTTTGCTCGAACATTAAATGCCTCCAAATGGTATTTAATTAACTTCCCGGGGTGAAGAAACCCTTTTTGAGAACTCAGAGTGAGTAAATTGGCCATTTTCATGCACTTTTAACCATTCCATAAATCTTGTGTTTTGGGCCCCTGGAAGCATGAAAATCACTTTAAACATGCTAATTTTAGCTCTAACACTGATGATCCACCTACAAATGTGAACTGACGTTCAAAAATAAAACATTTGAAAACGGACCATTTTCCACATTTCTGAAGCATGACGTAATGGGGGGGTGTTATCTCTTTTGTCGAAAATCAGCCGTTTTTGCTCGAACATTAAATGCCTCCAAATGGTATTTAATTAACTTCCCGAGCCCCTGGAAGCATGAAAATCACTTTAAACATGCTAATTTTAGCTCTAACACTGATGATCCACCTACAAATGTGAACTGACGTTCAAAAATAAAACATTTGAAAACGGACCATTTTCCACATTTCTGAAGCATGACGTAATGGGGGGGTGTTATCTCTTTTGTCGAAAATCAGCCGTTTTTGCTCGAACATTAAATGCCTCCAAATGGTATTTAATTAACTTCCCGAGCCCCTGGAAGCATGAAAATCACTTTAAACATGCTAATTTTAGCTCTAACACTGATGATCCACCTACAAATGTGAACTGACGTTCAAAAATAAAACATTTGAAAACGGACCATTTTCCACATTTCTGAAGCATGACGTAATGGGGGGGTGTTATCTCTTTTGTCGAAAATCAGCCGTTTTTGCTCGAACATTAAATGCCTCCAAATGGTATTTAATTAACTTCCCGAGCCCCTGGAAGCATGAAAATTACTTTAAACATGCTAATTTTAGCTCTAACACTGATGATCCACCTACAAATGTGAACTGACGTTCAAAAATAAAACATTTGAAAACGGACCATTTTCCACATTTCTGAAGCATGACGTAATGGGGGGGTGTTATCTCTTTTGTCGAAAATCAGCCGTTTTTGCTCGAACATTAAATGCCTCCAAATGGTATTTAATTAACTTCCCGAGCCCCTGGAAGCATGAAAATCACTTTAAACATGCTAATTTTAGCTCTAACACTGATGATCCACCTACAAATGTGAACTGACGTTCAAAAATAAAACATTTGAAAACGGACCATTTTCCACATTTCTGAAGCATGACGTAATGGGGGGGTGTTATCTCTTTTGTCGAAAATCAGCCGTTTTTGCTCGAACATTAAATGCCTCCAAATGGTATTTAATTAACTTCCCGAGCCCCTGGAAGCATGAAAATCACTTTAAACATGCTAATTTTAGCTCTAACACTGATGATCCACCTACAAATGTGAACTGACGTTCAAAAATAAAACATTTGAAAACGGACCATTTTCCACATTTCTGAAGCATGACGTAATGGGGGGGTGTTATCTCTTTTGTCGAAAATCAGCCGTTTTTTCCTCGAACATTAAATGCCTCCAAATGGTATTTAATTAACTTCCCGGGGTGAAGAAACCCTTTTTGAGAACTCAGAGTGAGTAAATTGGCCATTTTCATGCACTTTTAACCATTCCATAAATCTTGTGTTTTGGGCCCCTGGAAGCATGAAAATCACTTTAAACATGCTAATTTTAGCTCTAACACTGATGATCCACCTACAAATGTGAACTGACGTTCAAAAATAAAACATTTGAAAACGGACCATTTTCCACATTTCTGAAGCATGACGTAATGGGGGGGTGTTATCTCTTTTGTCGAAAATCAGCCGTTTTTGCTCTAACATTAAATGCCTCCAAATGGTATTTAATTAACTTCCCGGGGTGAAGAAACCCTTTTTGAGAACTCAGAGTGAGTAAATTGGCCATTTTCATGCACTTTTAACCATTCCATAAATCTTGTGTTTTGGGCCCCTGGAAGCATGAAAATCACTTTAAACATGCTAATTTTAGCTCTAACACTGATGATCCACCTACAAATGTGAACTGACGTTCAAAAATAAAACATTTGAAAACGGACCATTTTCCACATTTCTGAAGCATGACGTAATGGGGGGGTGTTATCTCTTTTGTCGAAAATCAGCCGTTTTTGCTCGAACATTAAATGCCTCCAAATGGTATTTAATTAACTTCCCGGGGTGAAGAAACCCTTTTTGAGAACTCAGAGTGAGTAAATTGGCCATTTTCATGCACTTTTAACCATTCCATAAATCTTGTGTTTTGGGCCCCTGGAAGCATGAAAATCACTTTAAACATGCTAATTTTAGCTCTAACACTGATGATCCACCTACAAATGTGAACTGACGTTCAAAAATAAAACATTTGAAAACGGACCATTTTCCACATTTCTGAAGCATGACGTAATGGGGGGGTGTTATCTCTTTTGTCGAAAATCAGCCGTTTTTGCTCGAACATTAAATGCCTCCAAATGGTATTTAATTAACTTCCCGGGGAGAAGAAACCCTTTTTGAGAACTCAGAGTGAGTAAATTGGCCATTTTCATGCACTTTTAACCATTCCATAAATCTTGTGTTTTGGGCCCCTGGAAGCATGAAAATCACTTTAAACATGCTAATTTTAGCTCTAACACTGATGATCCACCTACAAATGTGAACTGACGTTCAAAAATAAAACATTTGAAAACGGACCATTTTCCACATTTCTGAAGCATGACGTAATGGGGGGGTGTTATCTCTTTTGTCGAAAATCAGCCGTTTTTGCTCGAACATTAAATGCCTCCAAATGGTATTTAATTAACTACCCGAGCCCCTGGAAGCATGAAAATCACTTTAAACATGCTAATTTTAGCTCTAACACTGATGATCCACCTACAAATGTGAACTGACGTTCAAAAATAAAACATTTGAAAACGGACCATTTTCCACATTTCTGAAGCATGACGTAATGGGGGGGTGTTATCTCTTTTGTCGAAAATCAGCCGTTTTTGCTCTAACATTAAATGCCTCCAAATGGTATTTAATTAACTTCCCGGGGTGAAGAAACCCTTTTTGAGAACTCAGAGTGAGTAAATTGGCCATTTTCATGCACTTTTAACCATTCCATAAATCTTGTGTTTTGGGCCCCTGGAAGCATGAAAATCACTTTAAACATGCTAATTTTAGCTCTAACACTGATGATCCACCTACAAATGTGAACTGACGTTCAAAAATAAAACATTTGAAAACGGACCATTTTCCACATTTCTGAAGCATGACATAATGGGGGGGTGTTATCTCTTTTGTCGAAAATCAGCCGTTTTTGCTCGAACATTAAATGCCTCCAAATGGTATTTAATTAACTTCCCGAGCCCCTGGAAGCATGAAAATCACTTTAAACATGCTAATTTTAGCTCTAACACTGATGATCCACCTACAAATGTGAACTGACGTTCAAAAATAAAACATTTGAAAACGGACCATTTTCCACATTTCTGAAGCATGACGTAATGGGGGGGTGTTATCTCTTTTGTCGAAAATCAGCCGTTTTTGCTCGAACATTAAATGCCTCCAAATGGTATTTAATTAACTTCCCGGGGTGAAGAAACCCTTTTTGAGAACTCAGAGTGAGTAAATTGGCCATTTTCATGCACTTTTAACCATTCCATAAATCTTGTGTTTTGGGCCCCTGGAAGCATGAAAATCACTTTAAACATGCTAATTTTAGCTCTAACACTGATGATCCACCTACAAATGTGAACTGACGTTCAAAAATAAAACATTTGAAAACGGACCATTTTCCACATTTCTGAAGCATGACGTAATGGGGGGTGTTATCTCTTTTGTCGAAAATCAGCCGTTTTTGCTCGAACATTAAATGCCTCCAAATGGTATTTAATTAACTTCCCGAGCCCCTGGAAGCATGAAAATCACTTTAAACATGCTAATTTTAGCTCTAACACTGATGATCCACCTACAAATGTGAACTGACGTTCAAAAATAAAACATTTGAAAACGGACCATTTTCCACATTTCTGAAGCATGACGTAATGGGGGGGTGTTATCTCTTTTGTCGAAAATCAGCCGTTTTTGCTCGAACATTAAATGCCTCCAAATGGTATTTAATTAACTTCCCGGGGTGAAGAAACCCTTTTTGAGAACTCAGAGTGAGTAAATTGGCCATTTTCATGCACTTTTAACCATTCCATAAATCTTGTGTTTTGGGCCCCTGGAAGCATGAAAATCACTTTAAACATGCTAATTTTAGCTCTAACACTGATGATCCACCTACAAATGTGAACTGACGTTCAAAAATAAAACATTTGAAAACGGACCATTTTCCACATTTCTGAAGCATGACGTAATGGGGGGGTGTTATCTCTTTTGTCGAAAATCAGCCGTTTTTGCTCGAACATTAAATGCCTCCAAATGGTATTTAATTAACTTCCCGAGCCCCTGGAAGCATGAAAATCACTTTAAACATGCTAATTTTAGCTCTAACACTGATGATCCACCTACAAATGTGAACTGACGTTCAAAAATAAAACATTTGAAAACGGACCATTTTCCACATTTCTGAAGCATGACGTAATGGGGGGGTGTTATCTCTTTTGTCGAAAATCAGCCGTTTTTGCTCGAACATTAAATGCCTCCAAATGGTATTTAATTAACTTCCCGAGCCCCTGGAAGCATGAAAATCACTTTAAACATGCTAATTTTAGCTCTAACACTGATGATCCACCTACAAATGTGAACTGACGTTCAAAAATAAAACATTTGAAAACGGACCATTTTCCACATTTCTGAAGCATGACGTAATGGGGGGGTGTTATCTCTTTTGTCGAAAATCAGCCGTTTTTGCTCGAACATTAAATGCCTCCAAATGGTATTTAATTAACTTCCCGAGCCCCTGGAAGCATGAAAATTACTTTAAACATGCTAATTTTAGCTCTAACACTGATGATCCACCTACAAATGTGAACTGACGTTCAAAAATAAAACATTTGAAAACGGACCATTTTCCACATTTCTGAAGCATGACGTAATGGGGGGGTGTTATCTCTTTTGTCGAAAATCAGCCGTTTTTGCTCGAACATTAAATGCCTCCAAATGGTATTTAATTAACTTCCCGGGGTGAAGAAACACTTTTTGAGAACTCAGAGTGAGTAAATTGGCCATTTTCATGCACTTTTAACCATTCCATAAATCTTGTGTTTTGGGCCCCTGGAAGCATGAAAATCACTTTAAACATGCTAATTTTAGCTCTAACACTGATGATCCACCTACAAATGTGAACTGACGTTCAAAAATAAAACATTTGAAAACGGACCATTTTCCACATTTCTGAAGCATGAGGTAATGGGGGGGTGTTATCTCTTTTGTCGAAAATCAGCCGTTTTTGCTCGAACATTAAATGCCTCCAAATGGTATTTAATTAACTTCCCGAGCCCCTGGAAGCATGAAAATCACTTTAAACATGCTAATTTTAGCTCTAACACTGATGATCCGCCTACAAATGTGAACTGACGTTCAAAAATAAAACATTTGAAAACGGACCATTTTCCACATTTCTGATGCATGACGTAATGGGGGGGTGTTATCTCTTTTGTCGAAAATCAGCCGTTTTTGCTCGAACATTAAATGCCTCCAAATGGTATTTAATTAACTTCCCGAGCCCCTGGAAGCATGAAAATCACTTTAAACATGCTAATTTTAGCTCTAACACTGATGATCCGCCTACAAATGTGAACTGACGTTCAAAAATAAAACATTTGAAAACGGACCATTTTCCACATTTCTGAAGCATGACGTAATGGGGGGGTGTTATCTCTTTTGTCGAAAATCAGCCGTTTTTGCTCGAACATTAAATGCCTCCAAATGGTATTTAATTAACTTCCCGGGGTGAAGAAACCCTTTTTGAGAACTCAGAGTGAGTAAATTGGCCATTTTCATGCACTTTTAACCATTCCATAAATCTTGTGTTTTGGGCCCCTGGAAGCATGAAAATCACTTTAAACATGCTAATTTTAGCTCTAACACTGATGATCCACCTACAAATGTGAACTGACGTTCAAAAATAAAACATTTGAAAACGGACCATTTTCCACATTTCTGAAGCATGACGTAATGGGGGGGTGTTATCTCTTTTGTCGAAAATCAGCCGTTTTTGCTCTAACATTAAATGCCTCCAAATGGTATTTAATTAACTTCCCGGGGTGAAGAAACCCTTTTTGAGAACTCAGAGTGAGTAAATTGGCCATTTTCATGCACTTTTAACCATTCCATAAATCTTGTGTTTTGGGCCCCTGGAAGCATGAAAATCACTTTAAACATGCTAATTTTAGCTCTAACACTGATGATCCACCTACAAATGTGAACTGACGTTCAAAAATAAAACATTTGAAAACAGACCATTTTCCACATTTCTGAAGCATGACGTAATGGGGGGGTGTTATCTCTTTTGTCGAAAATCAGCCGTTTTTGCTCGAACATTAAATGCCTCCAAATGGTATTTAATTAACTTCCCGGGGTGAAGAAACCCTTTTTGAGAACTCAGAGTGAGTAAATTGGCCATTTTCATGCACTTTTAACCATTCCATAAATCTTGTGTTTTGGGCCCCTGGAAGCATGAAAATCACTTTAAACATGCTAATTTTAGCTCTAACACTGATGATCCACCTACAAATGTGAACTGACGTTCAAAAATAAAACATTTGAAAACGGACCATTTTCCACATTTCTGAAGCATGACGTAATGGGGGGGTGTTATCTCTTTTGTCGAAAATCAGCCGTTTTTGCTCGAACATTAAATGCCTCCAAATGGTATTTAATTAACTTCCCGGGGTGAAGAAACCCTTTTTGAGAACTCAGAGTGAGTAAATTGGCCATTTTCATGCACTTTTAACCATTCCATAAATCTTGTGTTTTGGGCCCCTGGAAGCATGAAAATCACTTTAAACATGCTAATTTTAGCTCTAACACTGATGATCCACCTACAAATGTGAACTGACGTTCAAAAATAAAACATTTGAAAACGGACCATTTTCCACATTTCTGAAGCATGACGTAATGGGGGGGTGTTATCTCTTTTGTCGAAAATCAGCCGTTTTTGCTCGAACATTAAATGCCTCCAAATGGTATTTAATTAACTTCCCGAGCCCCTGGAAGCATGAAAATCACTTTAAACATGCTAATTTTAGCTCTAACACTGATGATCCACCTACAAATGTGAACTGACGTTCAAAAATAAAACATTTGAAAACGGACCATTTTCCACATTTCTGAAGCATGACGTAATGGGGGGGTGTTATCTCTTTTGTCGAAAATCAGCCGTTTTTGCTCTAACATTAAATGCCTCCAAATGGTATTTAATTAACTTCCCGGGGTGAAGAAACCCTTTTTGAGAACTCAGAGTGAGTAAATTGGCCATTTTCATGCACTTTTAACCATTCCATAAATCTTGTGTTTTGGGCCCCTGGAAGCATGAAAATCACTTTAAACATGCTAATTTTAGCTCTAACACTGATGATCCACCTACAAATGTGAACTGACGTTCAAAAATAAAACATTTGAAAACGGACCATTTTCCACATTTCTGAAGCATGACGTAATGGGGGGGTGTTATCTCTTTTGTCGAAAATCAGCCGTTTTTGCTCGAACATTAAATGCCTCCAAATGGTATTTAATTAACTTCCCGAGCCCCTGGAAGCATGAAAATCACTTTAAACATGCTAATTTTAGCTCTAACACTGATGATCCACCAACAAATGTGAACTGACGTTCAAAAATAAAACATTTGAAAACAGACCATTTTCCACATTTCTGAAGCATGACGTAATGGGGGGTGTTATCTCTTTTGTCGAAAATCAGCCGTTTTTGGTCTAACATTAAATGCCTCCAAATGGTATTTAATTAACTTCCCGGGGTGAAGAAACCCTTTTTGAGAACTCAGAGTGAGTAAATTGGCCATTTTCATGCACTCTTAACCATTCCATAAATCTTGTCTTTTGGGCCCCTGGAAGCATGAAAATCACTTTAAACATGCTAATTTTAGCTCTAACACTGATGATCCACCTACAAATGTGAACTGACGTTCAAAAATAAAACATTTGAAAACGGACCATTTTCCACATTTCTGAAGCATGACGTAATGGGGGGGTGTTATCTCTTTTGTCGAAAATCAGCCGTTTTTGCTCAAACATTAATTGCCTCCAAATGGTATTTAATTAACTTCCCGAGCCCCTGGAAGCATGAAAATCACTTTAAACATGCTAATTTTAGCTCTAACACTGATGATCCACCTACAAATGTGAACTGACGTTCAAAAATAAAACATTTGAAAACGGACCATTTTCCACATTTCTGAAGCATGACGTAATGGGGGGGTGTTATCTCTTTTGTCGAAAATCAGCCGTTTTTGCTCGAACATTAAATGCCTCCAAATGGTATTTAATTAACTTCCCGGGGTGAAGAAACCCTTTTTGAGAACTCAGAGTGAGTAAATTGGCCATTTTCATGCACTTTTAACCATTCCATAAATCTTGTGTTTTGGGCCCCTGGAAGCATGAAAATCACTTTAAACATGCTAATTTTAGCTCTAACACTGATGATCCACCTACAAATGTGAACTGACGTTCAAAAATAAAACATTTGAAAACGGACCATTTTCCACATTTCTGAAGCATGACGTAATGGGGGGGTGTTATCTCTTTTGTCGAAAATCAGCCGTTTTTGCTCGAACATTAAATGCCTCCAAATGGTATTTAATTAACTTCCCGAGCCCCTGGAAGCATGAAAATCACTTCAAACATGCTAATTTTAGCTCTAACACTGATGATCCACCTACAAATGTGAACTGACGTTCAAAAATAAAACATTTGAAAACGGACCATTTTCCACATTTCTGAAGCATGACGTAATGGGGGGGTGTTATCTCTTTTGTCGAAAATCAGCCGTTTTTGCTCGAACATTAAATGCCTCCAAATGGTATTTAATTAACTTCCCGAGCCCCTGGAAGCATGAAAATCACTTTAAACATGCTAATTTTAGCTCTAACACTGATGATCCACCTACAAATGTGAACTGACGTTCAAAAATAAAACATTTGAAAACGGACCATTTTCCACATTTCTGAAGCATGACGTAATGGGGGGGTGTTATCTCTTTTGTCGAAAATCAGCCGTTTTTGCTCGAACATTAAATGCCTCCAAATGGTATTTAATTAACTTCCCGAGCCCCTGGAAGCATGAAAATCACTTTAAACATGCTAATTTTAGCTCTAACACTGATGATCCACCTACAAATGTGAACTGACGTTCAAAAATAAAACATTTGAAAACGGACCATTTTCCACATTTCTGAAGCATGACGTAATGGGGGGGTGTTATCTCTTTTGTCGAAAATCAGCCGTTTTTGCTCTAACATTAAATGCCTCCAAATGGTATTTAATTAACTTCCCGGGGTGAAGAAACCCTTTTTGAGAACTCAGAGTGAGTAAATTGGCCATTTTCATGCACTTTTAACCATTCCATAAATCTTGTGTTTTGGGCCCCTGGAAGCATGAAAATCACTTTAAACATGCTAATTTTAGCTCTAACACTGATGATCCACCTACAAATGTGAACTGACGTTCAAAAATAAAACATTTGAAAACGGACCATTTTCCACATTTCTGAAGCATGACGTAATGGGGGGGTGTTATCTCTTTTGTCGAAAATCAGCCGTTTTTGCTCGAACATTAAATGCCTCCAAATGGTATTTAATTAACTTCCCGGGGTGAAGAAACCCTTTTTGAGAACTCAGAGTGAGTAAATTGGCCATTTTCATGCACTTTTAACCATTCCATAAATCTTGTGTTTTGGGCCCCTGGAAGCATGAAAATCACTTTAAACATGCTAATTTTAGCTCTAACACTGATGATCCACCTACAAATGTGAACTGACGTTCAAAAATAAAACATTTGAAAACGGACCATTTTCCACATTTCTGAAGCATGACGTAATGGGGGGGTGTTATCTCTTTTGTCGAAAATCAGCCGTTTTTGCTCGAACATTAAATGCCTCCAAATGGTATTTAATTAACTTCCCGGGGTGAAGAAACCCTTTTTGAGAACTCAGAGTGAGTAAATTGGCCATTTTCATGCACTTTTAACCATTCCATAAATCTTGTGTTTGGGCCCCTGGAAGCATGAAAATCACTTTAAACATGCTAATTTTAGCTCTAACACTGATGATCCACCTACAAATGTGAACTGACGTTCAAAAATAAAACATTTGAAAACGGACCATTTTCCACATTTCTGAAGCATGACGTAATGGGGGGGTGTTATCTCTTTTGTCGAAAATCAGCCGTTTTTGCTCGAACATTAAATGCCTCCAAATGGTATTTAATTAACTTCCCGAGCCCCTGGAAGCATGAAAATCACTTTAAACATGCTAATTTTAGCTCTAACACTGATGATCCACCTACAAATGTGAACTGAGGTTCAAAAATAAAACATTTGAAAACGGACCATTTTCCACATTTCTGAAGCATGACGTAATGGGGGGGTGTTATCTCTTTTGTCGAAAATCAGCCGTTTTTGCTCTAACATTAAATGCCTCCAAATGGTATTTAATTAACTTCCCGGGGTGAAGAAACCCTTTTTGAGAACTCAGAGTGAGTAAATTGGCCATTTTCATGCACTTTTAACCATTCCATAAATCTTGTGTTTTGGGCCCCTGGAAGCATGAAAATCACTTTAAACATGCTAATTTTAGCTCTAACACTGATGATCCACCTACAAATGTAAACTGACGTTCAAAAATAAAACATTTGAAAACGGACCATTTTCCACATTTCTGAAGCATGACGTAATGGGGGGGTGTTATCTCTTTTGTCGAAAATCAGCCGTTTTTGCTCTAACATTAAATGCCTCCAAATGGTATTTAATTAACTTCCCGGGGTGAAGAAACCCTTTTTGAGAACTCAGAGTGAGTAAATTGGCCATTTTCATGCACTTTTAACCATTCCATAAATCTTGTGTTTTGGGCCCCTGGAAGCATGAAAATCACTTTAAACATGCTAATTTTAGCTCTAACACTGATGATCCACCTACAAATGTGAACTGACGTTCAAAAATAAAACATTTGAAAACGGACCATTTTCCACATTTCTGAAGCATGACGTAATGGGGGGGTGTTATCTCTTTTGTCGAAAATCAGCCGTTTTTGCTCGAACATTAAATGCCTCCAAATGGTATTTAATTAACTTCCCGGGGTGAAGAAACCCTTTTTGAGAACTCAGAGTGAGTAAATTGGCCATTTTCATGCACTTTTAACCATTCCATAAATCTTGTGTTTTGGGCCCCTGGAAGCATGAAAATCACTTTAAACATGCTAATTTTAGCTCTAACACTGATGATCCACCTACAAATGTGAACTGACGTTCAAAAATAAAACATTTGAAAACGGACCATTTTCCACATTTCTGAAGCATGACGTAATGGGGGGGTGTTATCTCTTTTGTCGAAAATCAGCCGTTTTTGCTCGAACATTAAATGCCTCCAAATGGTATTTAATTAACTTCCCGGGGTGAAGAAACCCTTTTTGAGAACTCAGAGTGAGTAAATTGGCCATTTTCATGCACTTTTAACCATTCCATAAATCTTGTGTTTTGGGCCCCTGGAAGCATGAAAATCACTTTAAACATGCTAATTTTAGCTCTAACACTGATGATCCACCTACAAATGTAAACTGACGTTCAAAAATAAAACATTTGAAAACGGACCATTTTCCACATTTCTGAAGCATGACGTAATGGGGGGGTGTTATCTCTTTTGTCGAAAATCAGCCGTTTTTGCTCTAACATTAAATGCCTCCAAATGGTATTTAATTAACTTCCCGGGGTGAAGAAACCCTTTTTGAGAACTCAGAGTGAGTAAATTGGCCATTTTCATGCACTTTTAACCATTCCATAAATCTTGTGTTTTGGGCCCCTGGAAGCATGAAAATCACTTTAAACATGCTAATTTTAGCTCTAACACTGATGATCCACCTACAAATGTGAACTGACGTTCAAAAATAAAACATTTGAAAACGGACCATTTTCCACATTTCTGAAGCATGACGTAATGGGGGGGTGTTATCTCTTTTGTCGAAAATCAGCCGTTTTTGCTCGAACATTAAATGCCTCCAAATGGTATTTAATTAACTTCCCGGGGTGAAGAAACCCTTTTTGAGAACTCAGAGTGAGTAAATTGGCCATTTTCATGCACTTTTAACCATTCCATAAATCTTGTGTTTTGGGCCCCTGGAAGCATGAAAATCACTTTAAACATGCTAATTTTAGCTCTAACACTGATGATCCACCTACAAATGTGAACTGACGTTCAAAAATAAAACATTTGAAAACGGACCATTTTCCACATTTCTGAAGCATGACGTAATGGGGGGGTGTTATCTCTTTTGTCGAAAATCAGCCGTTTTTGCTCGAACATTAAATGCCTCCAAATGGTATTTAATTAACTTCCCGGGGTGAAGAAACCCTTTTTGAGAACTCAGAGTGAGTAAATTGGCCATTTTCATGCACTTTTAACCATTCCATAAATCTTGTGTTTGGGCCCCTAGAAGCATGAAAATCACTTTAAACATGCTAATTTTAGCTCTAACACTGATGATCCACCTACAAATGTGAACTGACGTTCAAAAATAAAACATTTGAAAACGGACCATTTTCCACATTTCTGAAGCATGACGTAATGGGGGGGTGTTATCTCTTTTGTCGAAAATCAGCCGTTTTTGCTCGAACATTAAATGCCTCCAAATGGTATTTAATTAACTTCCCGAGCCCCTGGAAGCATGAAAATCACTTTAAACATGCTAATTTTAGCTCTAACACTGATGATCCACCTACAAATGTGAACTGAGGTTCAAAAATAAAACATTTGAAAACGGACCATTTTCCACATTTCTGAAGCATGACGTAATGGGGGGGTGTTATCTCTTTTGTCGAAAATCAGCCGTTTTTGCTCTAACATTAAATGCCTCCAAATGGTATTTAATTAACTTCCCGGGGTGAAGAAACCTTTTTTGAGAACTCAGAGTGAGTAAATTGGCCATTTTCATGCACTTTTAACCATTCCATAAATCTTGTGTTTTGGGCCCCTGGAAGCATGAAAATCACTTTAAACATGCTAATTTTAGCTCTAACACTGATGATCCACCTACAAATGTAAACTGACGTTCAAAAATAAAACATTTGAAAACGGACCATTTTCCACATTTCTGAAGCATGACGTAATGGGGGGGTGTTATCTCTTTTGTCGAAAATCAGCCGTTTTTGCTCGAACATTAAATGCCTCCAAATGGTATTTAATTAACTTCCCGAGCCCCTGGAAGCATGAAAATCACTTTAAACATGCTAATTTTAGCTCTAACACTGATGATCCACCTACAAATGTGAACTGACGTTCAAAAATAAAACATTTGAAAACGGACCATTTTCCACATTTCTGAAGCATGACGTAATGGGGGGGTGTTATCTCTTTTGTCGAAAATCAGCCGTTTTTGCTCGAACATTAAATGCCTCCAAATGGTATTTAATTAACTTCCCGGGGTGAAGAAACCCTTTTTGAGAACTCAGAGTGAGTAAATTGGCCATTTTCATGCACTTTTAACCATTCCATAAATCTTGTGTTTTGGGCCCCTGGAAGCATGAAAATCACTTTAAACATGCTAATTTTAGCTCTAACACTGATGATCCACCTACAAATGTGAACTGACGTTCAAAAATAAAACATTTGAAAACGGACCATTTTCCACATTTCTGAAGCATGACGTAATGGGGGGGTGTTATCTCTTTTGTCGAAAATCAGCCGTTTTTGCTCGAACATTAAATGCCTCCAAATGGTATTTAATTAACTTCCCGGGGTGAAGAAACCCTTTTTGAGAACTCAGAGTGAGTAAATTGGCCATTTTCATGCACTTTTAACCATTCCATAAATCTTGTGTTTTGGGCCCCTGGAAGCATGAAAATCACTTTAAACATGCTAATTTTAGCTCTAACACTGATGATCCACCTACAAATGTGAACTGACGTTCAAAAATAAAACATTTGAAAACGGACCATTTTCCACATTTCTGAAGCATGACGTAATGGGGGGGTGTTATCTCTTTTGTCGAAAATCAGCCGTTTTTGCTCGAACATTAAATGCCTCCAAATGGTATTTAATTAACTTCCCGAGCCCCTGGAAGCATGAAAATCACTTTAAACATGCTAATTTTAGCTCTAACACTGATGATCCACCTACAAATGTGAACTGACGTTCAAAAATAAAACATTTGAAAACGGACCATTTTCCACATTTCTGAAGCATGACGTAATGGGGGGGTGTTATCTCTTTTGTCGAAAATCAGCCGTTTTTGCTCGAACATTAAATGCCTCCAAATGGTATTTAATTAACTTCCCGAGCCCCTGGAAGCATGAAAATCACTTTAAACATGCTAATTTTAGCTCTAACACAGATGATCCACCTACAAATGTGAACTGACGTTCAAAAATAAAACATTTGAAAACGGACCATTTTCCACATTTCTGAAGCATGACGTAATGGGGGGGTGTTATCTCTTTTGTCGAAAATCAGCCGTTTTTGCTCGAACATTAAATGCCTCCAAATGGTATTTAATTAACTTCCCGGGGTGAAGAAACCCTTTTTGAGAACTCAGAGTGAGTAAATTGGCCATTTTCATGCACTTTTAACCATTCCATAAATCTTGTGTTTTGGGCCCCTGGAAGCATGAAAATCACTTTAAACATGCTAATTTTAGCTCTAACACTGATGATCCACCTACAAATGTGAACTGACGTTCAAAAATAAAACATTTGAAAACGGACCATTTTCCACATTTCTGAAGCATGACGTAATGGGGGGGTGTTATCTCTTTTGTCGAAAATCAGCCGTTTTTGCTCGAACATTAAATGCCTCCAAATGGTATTTAATTAACTTCCCGGGGTGAAGAAACCCTTTTTGAGAACTCAGAGTGAGTAAATTGGCCATTTTCATGCACTTTTAACCATTCCATAAATCTTGTGTTTTGGGCCCCTGGAAGCATGAAAATCACTTTAAACATGCTAATTTTAGCTCTAACACTGATGATCCACCTACAAATGTGAACTGACGTTCAAAAATAAAACATTTGAAAACGGACCATTTTCCACATTTCTGAAGCATGACGTAATGGGGGGTGTTATCTCTTTTGTCGAAAATCAGCCGTTTTTGCTCGAACATTAAATGCCTCCAAATGGTATTTAATTAACTTCCCGGGGTGAAGAAACCCTTTTTGAGAACTCAGAGTGAGTAAATTGGCCATTTTCATGCACTTTTAACCATTCCATAAATCTTGTGTTTTGGGCCCCTGGAAGCATGAAAATCACTTTAAACATGCTAATTTTAGCTCTAACACTGATGATCCACCTACAAATGTGAACTGACGTTCAAAAATAAAACATTTGAAAACGGACCATTTTCCACATTTCTGAAGCATGACGTAATGGGGGGGTGTTATCTCTTTTGTCGAAAATCAGCCGTTTTTGCTCGAACATTAAATTCCTCCAAATGGTATTTAATTAACTTCCCGGGGTGAAGAAACCCTTTTTGAGAACTCAGAGTGAGTAAATTGGCCATTTTCATGCACTTTTAACCATTCCATAAATCTTGTGTTTTGGGCCCCTGGAAGCATGAAAATCACTTTAAACATGCTAATTTTAGCTCTAACACTGATGATCCACCTACAAATGTGAACTGACGTTCAAAAATAAAACATTTGAAAACGGACCATTTTCCACATTTCTGAAGCATGACGTAATGGGGGGGTGTTATCTCTTTTGTCGAAAATCAGCCGTTTTTGCTCGAACATTAAATGCCTCCAAATGGTATTTAATTAACTTCCCGAGCCCCTGGAAGCATGAAAATCACTTTAAACATGCTAATTTTAGCTCTAACACTGATGATCCACCTACAAATGTGAACTGACGTTCAAAAATAAAACATTTGAAAACGGACCATTTTCCACATTTCTGAAGCATGACGTAATGGGGGGGTGTTATCTCTTTTGTCGAAAATCAGCCGTTTTTGCTCTAACATTAAATGCCTCCAAATGGTATTTAATTAACTTCCCGGGGTGAAGAAACCCTTTTTGAGAACTCAGAGTGAGTAAATTGGCCATTTTCATGCACTTTTAACCATTCCATAAATCTTGTGTTTTGGGCCCCTGGAAGCATGAAAATCACTTTAAACATGCTAATTTTAGCTCTAACACTGATGATCCACCTACAAATGTGAACTGACGTTCAAAAATAAAACATTTGAAAACGGACCATTTTCCACATTTCTGAAGCATGACGTAATGGGGGGGTGTTATCTCTTTTGTCGAAAATCAGCCGTTTTTGCTCGAACATTAAATGCCTCCAAATGGTATTTAATTAACTTCCCGAGCCCCTGGAAGCATGAAAATCACTTTAAACATGCTAATTTTAGCTCTAACACTGATGATCCACCTACAAATGTGAACTGACGTTCAAAAATAAAACATTTGAAAACGGACCATTTTCCACATTTCTGAAGCATGACGTAATGGGGGGGTGTTATCTCTTTTGTCGAAAATCAGCCGTTTTTGCTCGAACATTAAATGCCTCCAAATGGTATTTAATTAACTTCCCGGGGTGAAGAAACCCTTTTTGAGAACTCAGAGTGAGTAAATTGGCCATTTTCATGCACTTTTAACCATTCCATAAATCTTGTGTTTTGGGCCCCTGGAAGCATGAAAATCACTTTAAACATGCTAATTTTAGCTCTAACACTGATGATCCACCTACAAATGTGAACTGACGTTCAAAAATAAAACATTTGAAAACTGACCATTTTCCACATTTCTGAAGCATGACGTAATGGGGGGGTGTTATCTCTTTTGTCGAAAATCAGCCGTTTTTGCTCGAACATTAAATGCCTCCAAATGGTATTTAATTAACTTCCCGAGCCCCTGGAAGCATGAAAATCACTTTAAACATGCTAATTTTAGCTCTAACACTGATGATCCACCTACAAATGTGAACTGACGTTCAAAAATAAAACATTTGAAAACAGACCATTTTCCACATTTCTGAAGCATGACGTAATGGGGGGGTGTTATCTCTTTTGTCGAAAATCAGCCGTTTTTGCTCGAACATTAAATGCCTCCAAATGGTATTTAATTAACTTCCCGGGTGAAGAAACCCTTTTTGAGAACTCAGAGTGAGTAAATTGGCCATTTTCATGCACTTTTAACCATTCCATAAATCTTGTGTTTTGGGCCCCTGGAAGCATGAAAATCACTTTAAACATGCTAATTTTAGCTCTAACACTGATGATCCACCTACAAATGTGAACTGACGTTCAAAAATAAAACATTTGAAAACGGACCATTTTCCACATTTCTGAAGCATGACGTAATGGGGGGGTGTTATCTCTTTTGTCGAAAATCAGCCGTTTTTGCTCGAACATTAAATGCCTCCAAATGGTATTTAATTAACTTCCCGAGCCCCTGGAAGCATGAAAATCACTTTAAACATGCTAATTTTAGCTCTAACACTGATGATCCACCTACAAATGTGAACTGACGTTCAAAAATAAAACATTTGAAAATGGACCATTTTCCACATTTCTGAAGCATGACGTAATGGGGGGGTGTTATCTCTTTTGTCGAAAATCAGCCGTTTTTGCTCGAACATTAAATGCCTCCAAATGGTATTTAATTAACTTCCCGAGCCCCTGGAAGCATGAAAATCACTTTAAACATGCTAATTTTAGCTCTAACACTGATGATCCACCTACAAATGTGAACTGACGTTCAAAAATAAAACATTTGAAAACGGACCATTTTCCACATTTCTGAAGCATGACGTAATGGGGGGGTGTTATCTCTTTTGTCGAAAATCAGCCGTTTTTGCTCGAACATTAAATGCCTCCAAATGGTATTTAATTAACTTCCCGGGGTGAAGAAACCCTTTTTGAGAACTCAGAGTGAGTAAATTGGCCATTTTCATGCACTTTTAACCATTCCATAAATCTTGTGTTTTGGGCCCCTGGAAGCATGAAAATCACTTTAAACATGCTAATTTTAGCTCTAACACTGATGATCCACCTACAAATGTGAACTGACGTTCAAAAATAAAACATTTGAAAACGGACCATTTTCCACATTTCTGAAGCATGACGTAATGGGGGGGTGTTATCTCTTTTGTCGAAAATCAGCCGTTTTTGCTCTAACATTAAATGCCTCCAAATGGTATTTAATTAACTTCCCGGGGTGAAGAAACCCTTTTTGAGAACTCAGAGTGAGTAAATTGGCCATTTTCATGCACTTTTAACCATTCCATAAATCTTGTGTTTTGGGCCCCTGGAAGCATGAAAATCACTTTAAACATGCTAATTTTAGCTCTAACACTGATGATCCACCTACAAATGTGAACTGACGTTCAAAAATAAAACATTTGAAAACGGACCATTTTCCACATTTCTGAAGCATGACGTAATGGGGGGGTGTTATCTCTTTTGTCGAAAATCAGCCGTTTTTGCTCGAACATTAAATGCCTCCAAATGGTATTTAATTAACTTCCTGGGGTGAAGAAACCCTTTTTGAGAACTCAGAGTGAGTAAATTGGCCATTTTCATGCACTTTTAACCATTCCATAAATCTTGTGTTTTGGGCCCCTGGAAGCATGAAAATCACTTTAAACATGCTAATTTTAGCTCTAACACTGATGATCCACCTACAAATGTGAACTGACGTTCAAAAATAAAACATTTGAAAACGGACCATTTTCCACATTTCTGAAGCATGACGTAATGGGGGGGTGTTATCTCTTTTGTCGAAAATCAGCCGTTTTTGCTCGAACATTAAATGCCTCCAAATGGTATTTAATTAACTTCCCGGGGTGAAGAAACCCTTTTTGAGAACTCAGAGTGAGTAAATTGGCCATTTTCATGCACTTTTAACCATTCCATAAATCTTGTGTTTTGGGCCCCTGGAAGCATGAAAATCACTTTAAACATGCTAATTTTAGCTCTAACACTGATGATCCACCTACAAATGTGAACTGACGTTCAAAAATAAAACATTTGAAAACGGACCATTTTCCACATTTCTGAAGCATGACGTAATGGGGGGGTGTTATCTCTTTTGTCGAAAATCAGCCGTTTTTGCTCGAACATTAAATGCCTCCAAATGGTATTTAATTAACTTCCCGAGCCCCTGGAAGCATGAAAATCACTTTAAACATGCTAATTTTAGCTCTAACACTGATGATCCACCTACAAATGTGAACTGACGTTCAAAAATAAAACATTTGAAAATGGACCATTTTCCACATTTCTGAAGCATGACGTAATGGGGGGGTGTTATCTCTTTTGTCGAAAATCAGCCGTTTTTGCTCTAACATTAAATGCCTCCAAATGGTATTTAATTAACTTCCCGGGGTGAAGAAACCCTTTTTGAGAACTCAGAGTGAGTAAATTGGCCATTTTCATGCACTTTTAACCATTCCATATATCTTGTGTTTTGGGCCCCTGGAAGCATGAAAATCACTTTAAACATGCTAATTTTAGCTCTAACACTGATGATCCACCTACAAATGTGAACTGACGTTCAAAAATAAAACATTTGAAAACGGACCATTTTCCACATTTCTGTAGCATGACGTAATGGGGGGGTGTTATCTCTTTTGTCGAAAATCAGCCGTTTTTGCTCGAACATTAAATGCCTCCAAATGGTATTTAATTAACTTCCCGAGCCCCTGGAAGCATGAAAATCACTTTAAACATGCTAATTTTAGCTCTAACACTGATGATCCACCTACAAATGTGAACTGACGTTCAAAAATAAAACATTTGAAAACGGACCATTTTCCACATTTCTGAAGCATGACGTAATGGGGGGGTGTTATCTCTTTTGTCGAAAATCAGCCGTTTTTGCTCTAACATTAAATGCCTCCAAATGGTATTTAATTAACTTCCCGGGGTGAAGAAACCCTTTTTGAGAACTCAGAGTGAGTAAATTGGCCATTTTCATGCACTTTTAACCATTCCATAAATCTTGTGTTTTGGGCCCCTGGAAGCATGAAAATCACTTTAAACATGCTAATTTTAGCTCTAACACTGATGATCCACCTACAAATGTGAACTGACGTTCAAAAATAAAACATTTGAAAACGGACCATTTTCCACATTTCTGAAGCATGACGTAATGGGGGGGTGTTATCTCTTTTGTCGAAAATCAGCCGTTTTTGCTCGAACATTAAATGCCTCCAAATGGTATTTAATTAACTTCCCGAGCCCCTGGAAGCATGAAAATCACTTTAAACATGCTAATTTTAGCTCTAACACTGATGATCCACATACAAATGTGAACTGACGTTCAAAAATAAAACATTTGAAAACGGACCATTTTCCACATTTCTGAAGCATGACGTAATGGGGGGGTGTTATCTCTTTTGTCGAAAATCAGCCGTTTTTGCTCGAACATTAAATGCCTCCAAATGGTATTTAATTAACTTCCCGGGGTGAAGAAACCCTTTTTGAGAACTCAGAGTGAGTAAATTGGCCATTTTCATGCACTTTTAACCATTCCATAAATCTTGTGTTTTGGGCCCCTGGAAGCATGAAAATCACTTTAAACATGCTAATTTTAGCTCTAACACTGATGATCCACCTACAAATGTGAACTGACGTTCAAAAATAAAACATTTGAAAACGGACCATTTTCCACATTTCTGAAGCATGACGTAATGGGGGGGTGTTATCTCTTTTGTCGAAAATCAGCCGTTTTTGCTCGAACATTAAATGCCTCCAAATGGTATTTAATTAACTTCCCGAGCCCCTGGAAGCATGAAAATCACTTTAAACATGCTAATTTTAGCTCTAACACTGATGATCCACCTACAAATGTGAACTGACGTTCAAAAATAAAACATTTGAAAACGGACCATTTTCCACATTTCTGAAGCATGACGTAATGGGGGGTGTTATCTCTTTTGTCGAAAATCAGCCGTTTTTGCTCGAACATTAAATGCCTCCAAATGGTATTTAATTAACTTCCCGGGGTGAAGAAACCCTTTTTGAGAACTCAGAGTGAGTAAATTGGCCATTTTCATGCACTTTTAACCATTCCATAAATCTTGTGTTTTGGGCCCCTGGAAGCATGAAAATCACTTTAAACATGCTAGCTTTGCGTCTAACACTGATGATCCACCTACAAATGTGAACTGACGTTCAAAAATAAAACATTTGAAAACGGACCATTTTCCACATTTCTGAAGCATGACGTAATGGGGGGGTGTTATCTCTTTTGTCGAAAATCAGCCGTTTTTGCTCGAACATTAAATGCCTCCAAATGGTATTTAATTAACTTCCCGGGGTGAAGAAACCCTTTTTGAGAACTCAGAGTGAGTAAATTGGCCATTTTCATGCACTTTTAACCATTCCATAAATCTTGTGTTTTGGGCCCCTGGAAGCATGAAAATCACTTTAAACATGCTAATTTTAGCTCTAACACTGATGATCCACCTACAAATGTGAACTGACGTTCAAAAATAAAACATTTGAAAACGGACCATTGTCCACATTTCTGAAGCATGACGTAATGGGGGGGTGTTATCTCTTTTGTCGAAAATCAGCCGTTTTTGCTCGAACATTAAATGCCTCCAAATGGTATTTAATTAACTTCCCGGGGTGAAGAAACCCTTTTTGAGAACTCAGAGTGAGTAAATTGGCCATTTTCATGCACTTTTAACCATTCCATAAATCTTGTGTTTTGGGCCCCTGGGAGCATGAAAATCACTTTAAACATGCTAATTTTAGCTCTAACACTGATGATCCACCTACAAATGTGAACTGACGTTCAAAAATAAAACATTTGAAAACGGACCATTTTCCACATTTCTGAAGCATGACGTAATGGGGGGGTGTTATCTCTTTTGTCGAAAATCAGCCGTTTTTGCTCGAACATTAAATGCCTCCAAATGGTATTTAATTAACTTCCCGAGCCCCTGGAAGCATGAAAATCACTTTAAACATGCTAATTTTAGCTCTAACACTGATGATCCACCTACAAATGTGAACTGACGTTCAAAAATAAAACATTTGAAAACGGACCATTTTCCACATTTCTGAAGCATGACGTAATGGGGGGGTGTTATCTCTTTTGTCGAAAATCAGCCGTTTTTGCTCGAACATTAAATGCCTCCAAATGGTATTTAATTAACTTCCCGAGCCCCTGGAAGCATGAAAATCACTTTAAACATGCTAATTTTAGCTCTAACACTGATGATCCACCTACAAATGTGAACTGACGTTCAAAAATAAAACATTTGAAAACGGACCATTTTCCACATTTCTGAAGCATGACGTAATGGGGGGGGTGTTATCTCTTTTGTCGAAAATCAGCCGTTTTTGCTCGAACATTAAATGCCTCCAAATGGTATTTAATTAACTTCCCGGGGTGAAGAAACCCTTTTTGAGAACTCAGAGTGAGTAAATTGGCCATTTTCATGCACTTTTTCACATTCCATAAATCTTGTGTTTTGGGCCCCTGGAAGCATGAAAATCACTTTAAACATGCTAATTTTAGCTCTAACACTGATGATCCACCTACAAATGTGAACTGACGTTCAAAAATAAAACATTTGAAAACGGACCATTTTCCACATTTCTGAAGCATGACGTAATGGGGGGGTGTTATCTCTTTTGTCGAAAATCAGCCGTTTTTGCTCGAACATTAAATGCCTCCAAATGGTATTTAATTAACTTCCCGAGCCCCTGGAAGCATGAAAATCACTTTAAACATGCTAATTTTAGCTTTAACACTGATGATCCACCTACAAATGTGAACTGACGTTCAAAAATAAAACATTTGAAAACGGACCATTTTCCACATTTCTGAAGCATGACGTAATGGGGGGGTGTTATCTCTTTTGTCGAAAATCAGCCGTTTTTGCTCGAACATTAAATGCCTCCAAATGGTATTTAATTAACTTCCCGAGCCCCTGGAAGCATGAAAATCACTTTAAACATGCTAATTTTAGCTCTAACACTGATGATCCACCTACAAATGTGAACTGACGTTCAAAAATAAAACATTTGAAAACGGACCATTTTCCACATTTCTGAAGCATGACGTAATGGGGGGGTGTTATCTCTTTTGTCGAAAATCAGCCGTTTTTGCTCGAACATTAAATGCCTCCAAATGGTATTTAATTAACTTCCCGGGGTGAAGAAACCCTTTTTGAGAACTCAGAGTGAGTAAATTGGCCATTTTCATGCACTTTTAACCATTCCATAAATCTTGTGTTTTGGGCCCCTGGAAGCATGAAAATCACTTTAAACATGCTAATTTTAGCTCTAACACTGATGATCCACCTACAAATGTGAACTGACGTTCAAAAATAAAACATTTGAAAACGGACCATTTTCCACATTTCTGAAGCATGACGTAATGGGGGGGGTGTTATCTCTTTTGTCGAAAATCAGCCGTTTTTGCTCGAACATTAAATGCCTCCAAATGGTATTTAATTAACTTCCCGGGGTGAAGAAACCCTTTTTGAGAACTCAGAGTGAGTAAATTGGCCATTTTCATGCACTTTTAACCATTCCATAAATCTTGTGTTTTGGGCCCCTGGAAGCATGAAAATCACTTTAAACATGCTAATTTTAGCTCTAACACTGATGATCCACCTACAAATGTGAACTGACGTTCAAAAATAAAACATTTGAAAACGGACCATTTTCCACATTTCTGAAGCATGACGTAATGGGGGGGTGTTATCTCTTTTGTCGAAAATCAGCCGTTTTTGCTCGAACATTAAATGCCTCCAAATGGTATTTAATTAACTTCCCGGGGTGAAGAAACCCTTTTTGAGAACTCAGAGTGAGTAAATTGGCCATTTTCATGCACTTTTAACCATTCCATAAATCTTGTGTTTTGGGCCCCTGGAAGCATGAAAATCACTTTAAACATGCTAATTTTAGCTCTAACACTGATGATCCACCTACAAATGTGAACTGACGTTCAAAAATAAAACATTTGAAAACAGACCATTTTCCACATTTCTGAAGCATGACGTAATGGGGGGGTGTTATCTCTTTTGTCGAAAATCAGCCGTTTTTGCTCGAACATTAAATGCCTCCAAATGGTATTTAATTAACTTCCCGGGGTGAAGAAACCCTTTTTGAGAACTCAGAGTGAGTAAATTGGCCATTTTCATGCACTTTTAACCATTCCATAAATCTTGTGTTTTGGGCCCCTGGAAGCATGAAAATCACTTTAAACATGCTAATTTTAGCTCTAACACTGATGATCCACCTACAAATGTGAACTGACGTTCAAAAATAAAACATTTGAAAACGGACCATTTTCCACATTTCTGAAGCATGACGTAATGGGGGGGTGTTATCTCTTTTGTCGAAAATCAGCCGTTTTTGCTCGAACATTAAATGCCTCCAAATGGTATTTAATTAACTTCCCGAGCCCCTGGAAGCATGAAAATCACTTTAAACATGCTAATTTTAGCTCTAACACTGATGATCCACCTACAAATGTGAACTGACGTTCAAAAATAAAACATTTGAAAACGGACCATTTTCCACTTTTCTGAAGCATGACGTAATGGGGGGGTGTTATCTCTTTTGTCGAAAATCAGCCGTTTTTGCTCTAACATTAAATGCCTCCAAATGGTATTTAATTAACTTCCCGGGGTGAAGAAACCCTTTTTGAGAACTCAGAGTGAGTAAATTGGCCATTTTCATGCACTTTTAACCATTCCATAAATCTTGTGTTTTGGGCCCCTGGAAGCATGAAAATCACTTTAAACATGCAAATTTTAGCTCTAACACTGATGATCCACCTACAAATGTGAACTGACGTTCAAAAATAAAACATTTGAAAACCGACCATTTTCCACATTTCTGAAGCATGACGTAATGGGGGGGTGTTATCTCTTTTGTCGAAAATCAGCCGTTTTTGCTCGAACATTAAATGCCTCCAAATGGTATTTAATTAACTTCCCGAGCCCCTGGAAGCATGAAAATCACTTTAAACATGCTAATTTTAGCTCTAACACTGATGATCCACCTACAAATGTGAACTGACGTTCAAAAATAAAACATTTGAAAACGGACCATTTTCCACATTTCTGAAGCATGACGTAATGGGGGGGTGTTATCTCTTTTGTCGAAAATCAGCCGTTTTTGCTCGAACATTAAATGCCTCCAAATGGTATGTAATTAACTTCCCGAGCCCCTGGAAGCATGAAAATCACTTTAAACATGCTAATTTTAGCTCTAACACTGATGATCCACCTACAAATGTGAACTGACGTTCAAAAATAAAACATTTGAAAACGGACCATTTTCCACATTTCTGAAGCATGACGTAATGGGGGGGTGTTATCTCTTTTGTCGAAAATCTGCCGTTTTTGCTCGAACATTAAATGCCTCCAAATGGTATTTAATTAACTTCCCGGGGTGAAGAAACCCTTTTTGAGAACTCAGAGTGAGTAAATTGGCCATTTTCATGTACTTTTAACCATTCCATAAATCTTGTGTTTTGGGCCCCTGGAAGCATGAAAATCACTTTAAACATGCTAATTTTAGCTCTAACACTGATGATCCACCTACAAATGTGAACTGACGTTCAAAAATAAAACATTTGAAAACGGACCATTTTCCACATTTCTGAAGCATGACGTAATGGGGGGGTGTTATCTCTTTTGTCGAAAATCAGCCGTTTTTGCTCGAACATTAAATGCCTCCAAATGGTATTTAATTAACTTCCCGAGCCCCTGGAAGCATGAAAATCACTTTAAACATGCTAATTTTAGCTCTAACACTGATGATCCACCTACAAATGTGAACTGACGTTCAAAAATAAAACATTTGAAAACGGACCATTTTCCACATTTCTGAAGCATGACGTAATGGGGGGGTGTTATCTCTTTTGTCGAAAATCAGCCGTTTTTGCTCGAACATTAAATGCCTCCAAATGGTATTTAATTAACTTCCCGAGCCCCTGGAAGCATGAAAATCACTTTAAACATGCTAATTTTAGCTCTAACACTGATGATCCACCTACAAATGTGAACTGACGTTCAAAAATAAAACATTTGAAAACGGACCATTTTCCACATTTCTGAAGCATGACGTAATGGGGGGGTGTTATCTCTTTTGTCGAAAATCAGCCGTTTTTGCTCGAACATTAAATGCCTCCAAATGGTATTTAATTAACTTCCCGGGGTGAAGAAACCCTTTTTGAGAACTCAGAGTGAGTAAATTGGCCATTTTCATGCACTTTTAACCATTCCATAAATCTTGTGTTTTGGGCCCCTGGAAGCATGAAAATCGCTTTAAACATGCTAATTTTAGCTCTAACACTGATGATCCACCTACAAATGTGAACTGACGTTCAAAAATAAAACATTTGAAAACGGACCATTTTCCACATTTCTGAAGCATGACGTAATGGGGGGGTGTTATCTCTTTTGTCGAAAATCAGCCGTTTTTGCTCGAACATTAAATGCCTCCAAATGGTATTTAATTAACTTCCCGGGGTGAAGAAACCCTTTTTGAGAACTCAGAGTGAGTAAATTGGCCATTTTCATGCACTTTTAACCATTCCATAAATCTTGTGTTTTGGGCCCCTGGAAGCATGAAAATCACTTTAAACATGCTAATTTTAGCTCTAACACTGATGATCCACCTACAAATGTGAACTGACGTTCAAAAATAAAACATTTGAAAACGGACCATTTTCCACATTTCTGAAGCATGACGTAATGGGGGGGTGTTATCTCTTTTGTCGAAAATCAGCCGTTTTTGCTCGAACATTAAATGCCTCCAAATGGTATTTAATTAACTTCCCGGGGTGAAGAAACCCTTTTTGAGAACTCAGAGTGAGTAAATTGGCCATTTTCATGCACTTTTAACCATTCCATAAATCTTGTGTTTTGGGCCCCTGGAAGCATGAAAATCACTTTAAACATGCTAATTTTAGCTCTAACACTGATGATCCACCTACAAATGTGAACTGACGTTCAAAAATAAAACATTTGAAAACGGACCATTTTCCACATTTCTGAAGCATGACGTAATGGGGGGGTGTTATCTCTTTTGTCGAAAATCAGCCGTTTTTGCTCGAACATTAAATGCCTCCAAATGGTATTTAATTAACTTCCCGAGCCCCTGGAAGCATGAAAATCACTTTAAACATGCTAATTTTAGCTCTAACACTGATGATCCACCTACAAATGTGAACTGACGTTCAAAAATAAAACATTTGAAAACGGACCATTTTCCACATTTCTGAAGCATGACGTAATGGGGGGGTGTTATCTCTTTTGTCGAAAATCAGCCGTTTTTGCTCTAACATTAAATGCCTCCAAATGGTATTTAATTAACTTCCCGGGGTGAAGAAACCCTTTTTGAGAACTCAGAGTGAGTAAATTGGCCATTTTCATGCACTTTTAACCATTCCATAAATCTTGTGTTTTGGGCCCCTGGAAGCATGAAAATCACTTTAAACATGCTAATTTTAGCTCTAACACTGATGATCCACCTACAAATGTGAACTGACGTTCAAAAATAAAACATTTGAAAACGGACCATTTTCCACATTTCTGAAGCATGACGTAATGGGGGGGTGTTATCTCTTTTGTCGAAAATCAGCCGTTTTTGCTCGAACATTAAATGCCTCCAAATGGTATTTAATTAACTTCCCGAGCCCCTGGAAGCATGAAAATCACTTTAAACATGCTAATTTTAGCTCTAACACTGATGATCCACCTACAAATGTGAACTGACGTTCAAAAATAAAACATTTGAAAACGGACCATTTTCCACATTTCTGAAGCATGACGTAATGGGGGGGTGTTATCTCTTTTGTCGAAAATCAGCCGTTTTTGCTCGAACATTAAATGCCTCCAAATGGTATTTAATTAACTTCCCGGGGTGAAGAAACCCTTTTTGAGAACTCAGAGTGAGTAAATTGGCCATTTTCATGCACTTTTAACCATTCCATAAATCTTGTGTTTTGGGCCCCTGGAAGCATGAAAATCACTTTAAACATGCTAATTTTAGCTCTAACACTGATGATCCACCTACAAATGTGAACTGACGTTCAAAAATAAAACATTTGAAAACGGACCATTTTCCACATTTCTGAAGCATGACGTAATGGGGGGGTGTTATCTCTTTTGTCGAAAATCAGCCGTTTTTGCTCGAACATTAAATGCCTCCAAATGGTATTTAATTAACTTCCCGAGCCCCTGGAAGCATGAAAATCACTTTAAACATGCTAATTTTAGCTCTAACACTGATGATCCACCTACAAATGTGAACTGACGTTCAAAAATAAAACATTTGAAAACGGACCATTTTCCACATTTCTGAAGCATGACGTAATGGGGGGGTGTTATCTCTTTTGTCGAAAATCAGCCGTTTTTGCTCGAACATTAAATGCCTCCAAATGGTATTTAATTAACTTCCCGGGGTGAAGAAACCCTTTTTGAGAACTCAGAGTGAGTAAATTGGCCATTTTCATGCACTTTTACCCATTCCATAAATCTTGTGTTTTGGGCCCCTGGAAGCATGAAAATCACTTTAAACATGCTAATTTTAGCTCTAACACTGATGATCCACCTACAAATGTGAACTGACGTTCAAAAATAAAACATTTGAAAACGGACCATTTTCCACATTTCTGAAGCATGACGTAATGGGGGGGTGTTATCTCTTTTGTCGAAAATCAGCCGTTTTTGCTCGAACATTAAATGCCTCCAAATGGTATTTAATTAACTTCCCGAGCCCCTGGAAGCATGAAAATCACTTTAAACATGCTAATTTTAGCTCTAACACTGATGATCCACCTACAAATGTGAACTGACGTTCAAAAATAAAACATTTGAAAACGGACCATTTTCCACATTTCTGAAGCATGACGTAATGGGGGGGTGTTATCTCTTTTGTCGAAAATCAGCCGTTTTTGCTCGAACATTAAATGCCTCCAAATGGTATTTAATTAACTTCCCGAGCCCCTGGAAGCATGAAAATCACTTTAAACATGCTAATTTTAGCTCTAACACTGATGATCCACCTACAAATGTGAACTGACGTTCAAAAATAAAACATTTGAAAACGGACCATTTTCCACATTTCTGAAGCATGACGTAATGGGGGGGTGTTATCTCTTTTGTCGAAAATCAGCCGTTTTTGCTCGAACATTAAATGCCTCCAAATGGTATTTAATTAACTTCCCGGGGTGAAGAAACCCTTTTTGAGAACTCAGAGTGAGTAAATTGGCCATTTTCATGCACTTTTAACCATTCCATAAATCTTGTGTTTTGGGCCCCTGGAAGCATGAAAATCACTTTAAACATGCTAATTTTAGCTCTAACACTGATGATCCACCTACAAATGTGAACTGACGTTCAAAAATAAAACATTTGAAAACGGACCATTTTCCACATTTCTGAAGCATGATGTAATGGGGGGGTGTTATCTCTTTTGTCGAAAATCAGCCGTTTTTGCTCGAACATTAAATGCCTCCAAATGGTATTTAATTAACTTCCCGAGCCCCTGGAAGCATGAAAATCACTTTAAACATGCTAATTTTAGCTCTAACACTGATGATCCACCTACAAATGTGAACTGACGTTCAAAAATAAAACATTTGAAAACGGACCATTTTCCACATTTCTGAAGCATGACGTAATGGGGGGGTGTTATCTCTTTTGTCGAAAATCAGCCGTTTTTGCTCGAACATTAAATGCCTCCAAATGGTATTTAATTAA
The DNA here is from genome assembly GCF_964263255.1 of Lissotriton vulgaris. Lineage (NCBI taxonomy): Eukaryota > Metazoa > Chordata > Amphibia > Caudata > Salamandridae > Lissotriton > Lissotriton vulgaris. Next base: position 57,173 of record NW_028251949.1, read on the forward strand.
CTTCCCGGGGTGAAGAAACCCTTTTTGAGAACTCAGAGTGAGTAAATTGGCCATTTTCATGCACTTTTAACCATTCCATAAATCTTGTGTTTTGGGCCCCTGGAAGCATGAAAATCACTTTAAACATGCTAATTTTAGCTCTAACACTGATGATCCACCTACAAATGTGAACTGACGTTCAAAAATAAAACATTTGAAAACGGACCATTTTCCACATTTCTGAAGCATGACGTAATGGGGGGGTGTTATCTCTTTTGTCGAAAATCAGCCGTTTTTGCTCGAACATTAAATGCCTCCAAATGGTATTTAATTAACTTCCCGAGCCCCTGGAAGCATGAAAATCACTTTAAACATGCTAATTTTAGCTCTAACACTGATGATCCACCTACAAATGTGAACTGACGTTCAAAAATAAAACATTTGAAAACGGACCATTTTCCACATTTCTGAAGCATGACGTAATGGGGGGGTGTTATCTCTTTTGTCGAAAATCAGCCGTTTTTGCTCGAACATTAAATGCCTCCAAATGGTATTTAATTAACTTCCCGGGTGAAGAAACCCTTTTTGAGAACTCAGAGTGAGTAAATTGGCCATTTTCATGCACTTTTACCCATTCCATAAATCTTGTGTTTTGGGCCCCTGGAAGCATGAAAATCACTTTAAACATGCTAATTTTAGCTCTAACACTGATGATCCACCTACAAATGTGAACTGACGTTCAAAAATAAAACATTTGAAAACGGACCATTTTCCACATTTCTGAAGCATGACGTAATGGGGGGGTGTTATCTCTTTTGTCGAAAATCAGCCGTTTTTGCTCGAACATTAAATGCCTCCAAATGGTATTTAATTAACTTCCCGAGCCCCTGGAAGCATGAAAATCACTTTAAACATGCTAATTTGAGCTCTAACACTGATGATCCACCTACAAATGTGAACTGACGTTCAAAAATAAAACATTTGAAAACGGACCATTTTCCACATTTCTGAAGCATGACGTAATGGGGGGGTGTTATCTCTTTTGTCGAAAATCAGCCGTTTTTGCTCGAACATTAAATGCCTCCAAATGGTATTTAATTAACTTCCCGAGCCCCTGGAAGCATGAAAATCACTTTAAACATGCTAATTTTAGCTCTAACACTGATGATCCACCTACAAATGTGAACTGACGTTCAAAAATAAAACATTTGAAAACGGACCATTTTCCACATTTCTGAAGCATGACGTAATGGGGGGGTGTTATCTCTTTTGTCGAAAATCAGCCGTTTTTGCTCGAACATTAAATGCCTCCAAATGGTATTTAATTAACTTCCCGGGGTGAAGAAACCCTTTTTGAGAACTCAGAGTGAGTAAATTGGCCATTTTCATGCACTTTTAACCATTCCATAAATCTTGTGTTTTGGGCCCCTGGAAGCATGAACATCACTTTAAACATGCTAATTTTAGCTCTAACACTGATGATCCACCTACAAATGTGAACTGACGTTCAAAAATAAAACATTTGAAAACGGACCATTTTCCACATTTCTGAAGCATGACGTAATGGGGGGGTGTTATCTCTTTTGTCGAAAATCAGCCGTTTTTGCTCTAACATTAAATGCCTCCAAATGGTATTTAATTAACTTCCCGGGGTGAAGAAACCCTTTTTGAGAACTCAGAGTGAGTAAATTGGCCATTTTCATGCACTTTTAACCATTCCATAAATCTTGTGTTTTGGGCCCCTGGAAGCATGAAAATCACTTTAAACATGCTAATTTTAGCTCTAACACTGATGATCCACCTACAAATGTGAACTGACGTTCAAAAATAAAACATTTGAAAACGGACCATTTTCCACATTTCTGAAGCATGACGTAATGGGGGGGTGTTATCTCTTTTGTCGAAAATCAGCCGTTTTTGCTCGAACATTAAATGCCTCCAAATGGTATTTAATTAACTTCCCGGGGTGAAGAAACCCTTTTTGAGAACTCAGAGTGAGTAAATTGGCCATTTTCATGCACTTTTAACCATTCCATAAATCTTGTGTTTTGGGCCCCTGGAAGCATGAAAATCACTTTAAACATGCTAATTTTAGCTCTAACACTGATGATCCACCTACAAATGTGAACTGACGTTCAAAAATAAAACATTTGAAAACGGACCATTTTCCACATTTCTGAAGCATGACGTAATGGGGGGGTGTTATCTCTTTTGTCGAAAATCAGCCGTTTTTGCTCGAACATTAAATGCCTCCAAATGGTATTTAATTAACTTCCCGAGCCCCTGGAAGCATGAAAATCACTTTAAACATGCTAATTTTAGCTCTAACACTGATGATCCACCTACAAATGTGAACTGACGTTCAAAAATAAAACATTTGAAAACGGACCATTTTCCACATTTCTGAAGCATGACGTAATGGGGGGGTGTTATCTCTTTTGTCGAAAATCAGCCGTTTTTGCTCGAACATTAAATGCCTCCAAATGGTATTTAATTAACTTCCCGGGGTGAAGAAACCCTTTTTGAGAACTCAGAGTGAGTAAATTGGCCATTTTCATGCACTTTTAACCATTCCATAAATCTTGTGTTTTGGGCCCCTGGAAGCATGAAAATCACTTTAAACATGCTAATTTTAGCTCTAACACTGATGATCCACCTACAAATGTGAACTGACGTTCAAAAATAAAACATTTGAAAACGGACCATTTTCCACATTTCTGAAGCATGACGTAATGGGGGGGTGTTATCTCTTTTGTCGAAAATCAGCCGTTTTTGCTCGAACATTAAATGCCTCCAAATGGTATTTAATTAACTTCCCGAGCCCCTGGAAGCATGAAAATCACTTTAAACATGCTAATTTTAGCTCTAACACTGATGATCCACCTACAAATGTGAACTGACGTTCAAAAATAAAACATTTGAAAACGGACCATTTTCCACATTTCTGAAGCATGACGTAATGGGGGGGTGTTATCTCTTTTGTCGAAAATCAGCCGTTTTTGCTCTAACATTAAATGCCTCCAAATGGTATTTAATTAACTTCCCGGGGTGAAGAAACCCTTTTTGAGAACTCAGAGTGAGTAAATTGGCCATTTTCATGCACTTTTAACCATTCCATAAATCTTGTGTTTTGGGCCCCTGGAAGCATGAAAATCACTTTAAACATGCTAATTTTAGCTCTAACACTGATGATCCACCTACAAATGTGAACTCACGTTCAAAAATAAAACATTTGAAAACGGACCATTTTCCACATTTCTGAAGCATGACGTAATGGGGGGGTGTTATCTCTTTTGTCGAAAATCAGCCGTTTTTGCTCGAACATTAAATGCCTCCAAATGGTATTTAATTAACTTCCCGAGCCCCTGGAAGCATGAAAATCACTTTAAACATGCTAATTTTAGCTCTAACACTGATGATCCACCTACAAATGTGAACTGACGTTCAAAAATAAAACATTTGAAAACAGACCATTTTCCACATTTCTGAAGTATGACGTAATGGGGGGGTGTTATCTCTTTTGTCGAAAATCAGCCGTTTTTGCTCGAACATTAAATGCCTCCAAATGGTATTTAATTAACTTCCCGGGGTGAAGAAACCCTTTTTGAGAACTCAGAGTGAGTAAATTGGCCATTTTCATGCACTTTTAACCATTCCATAAATCTTGTGTTTTGGGCCCCTGGAAGCATGAAAATCACTTTAAACATGCTAATTTTAGCTCTAACACTGATGATCCACCTACAAATGTGAACTGACGTTCAAAAATAAAACATTTGAAAACGGACCATTTTCCACATTTCTGAAGCATGACGTAATGGGGGGGTGTTATCTCTTTTGTCGAAAATCAGCCGTTTTTGCTCGAACATTAAATGCCTCCAAATGGTATTTAATTAACTTCCCGAGCCCCTGGAAGCATGAAAATCACTTTAAACATGCTAATTTTAGCTCTAACACTGATGATCCACCTACAAATGTGAACTGACGTTCAAAAATAAAACATTTGAAAACGGACCATTTTCCACATTTCTGAAGCATGACGTAATGGGGGGGTGTTATCTCTTTTGTCGAAAATCAGCCGTTTTTGCTCGAACATTAAATGCCTCCAAATGGTATTTAATTAACTTCCCGAGCCCCTGGAAGCATGAAAATCACTTTAAACATGCTAATTTTAGCTCTAACACTGATGATCCACCTACAAATGTGAACTGACGTTCAAAAATAAAACATTTGAAAACGGACCATTTTCCACATTTCTGAAGCATGACGTAATGGGGGGGTGTTATCTCTTTTGTCGAAAATCAGCCGTTTTTGCTCGAACATTAAATGCCTCCAAATGGTATTTAATTAACTTCCCGAGCCCCTGGAAGCATGAAAATCACTTTAAACATGCTAATTTTAGCTCTAACACTGATGATCCACATACAAATGTGAACTGACGTTCAAAAATAAAACATTTGAAAACGGACCATTTTCCACATTTCTGAAGCATGACGTAATGGGGGGGTGTTATCTCTTTTGTCGAAAATCAGCCGTTTTTGCTCGAACATTAAATGCCTCCAAATGGTATTTAATTAACTTCCCGAGCCCCTGGAAGCATGAAAATCACTTTAAACATGCTAATTTTAGCTCTAACACTGATGATCCACCTACAAATGTGAACTGACGTTCAAAAATAAAACATTTGAAAACGGACCATTTTCCACATTTCTGAAGCATGACGTAATGGGGGGTGTTATCTCTTTTGTCGAAAATCAGCCGTTTTTGCTCGAACAATAAATGCCTCCAAATGGTATTTAATTAACTTCCCGAGCCCCTGGAAGCATGAAAATCACTTTAAACATGCTAATTTTAGCTCTAACACTGATGATCCACCTACAAATGTGAACTGACGTTCAAAAATAAAACATTTGAAAACGGACCATTTTCCACATTTCTGAAGCATGACGTAATGGGGGGGTGTTATCTCTTTTGTCGAAAATCAGCCGTTTTTGCTCGAACATTAAATGCCTCCAAATGGTATTTAATTAACTTCCCGAGCCCCTGGAAGCATGAAAATCACTTTAAACATGCTAATTTTAGCTCTAACACTGATGATCCACCTACAAATGTGAACTGACGTTCAAAAATAAAACATTTGAAAACGGACCATTTTCCATATTTCTGAAGCATGACGTAATGGGGGGGTGTTATCTCTTTTGTCGAAAATCAGCCGTTTTTGCTCGAACATTAAATGCCTCCAAATGGTATTTAATTAACTTCCCGGGGTGAAGAAACCCTTTTTGAGAACTCAGAGTGAGTAAATTGGCCATTTTCATGCACTTTTAACCATTCCATAAATCTTGTGTTTTGGGCCCCTGGAAGCATGAAAATCACTTTAAACATGCTAATTTTAGCTCTAACACTGATGATCCACCTACAAATGTGAACTGACGTTCAAAAATAAAACATTTGAAAACGGACCATTTTCCACATTTCTGAAGCATGACGTAATGGGGGGGTGTTATCTCTTTTGTCGAAAATCAGCCGTTTTTGCTCGAACATTAAATGCCTCCAAATGGTATTTAATTAACTTCCCGAGCCCCTGGAAGCATGAAAATCACTTTAAACATGCTAATTTTAGCTCTAACACTGATGATCCACCTACAAATGTGAACTGACGTTCAAAAATAAAACATTTGAAAACGGACCATTTTCCACATTTCTGAAGCATGACGTAATGGGGGGGTGTTATCTCTTTTGTCGAAAATCAGCCGTTTTTGCTCGAACATTAAATGCCTCCAAATGGTATTTAATTAACTTCCCGAGCCCCTGGAAGCATGAAAATCACTTTAAACATGCTAATTTAAGCTCTAACACTGATGATCCACCTACAAATGTGAACTGACGTTCAAAAATAAAACATTTGAAAACGGACCATTTTCCACATTTCTGAAGCATGACGTAATGGGGGGGTGTTATCTCTTTTGTCGAAAATCAGCCGTTTTTGCTCGAACATTAAATGCCTCCAAATGGTATTTAATTAACTTCCCGGGGTGAAGAAACCCTTTTTGAGAACTCAGAGTGAGTAAATTGGCCATTTTCATGCACTTTTAACCATTCCATAAATCTTGTGTTTTGGGCCCCTGGAAGCATGAAAATCACTTTAAACATGCTAATTTTAGCTCTAACACTGATGATCCACCTACAAATGTGAACTGACGTTCAAAAATAAAACATTTGAAAACGGACCATTTTCCACATTTCTGAAGCATGACGTAATGGGGGGGTGGTATCTCGTTTGTCGAAAATCAGCCGTTTTTGCTCGAACATTAAATGCCTCCAAATGGTATTTAATTAACTTCCCGAGCCCCTGAAAGCATGAAAATCACTTTAAACATGCTAATTTTAGCTCTAACACTGATGATCCACCTACAAATGTGAACTGACGTTCAAAAATAAAACATTTGAAAACGGACCATTTTCCACATTTCTGAAGCATGACGTAATGGGGGGGTGTTATCTCTTTTGTCGAAAATCAGCCGTTTTTGCTCGAACATTAAATGCCTCCAAATGGTATTTAATTAACTTCCCGAGCCCCTGGAAGCATGAAAATCACTTTAAACATGCTAATTTTAGCTCTAACACTGATGATCCACCTACAAATGTGAACTGACGTTCAAAAATAAAACATTTGAAAACGGACCATTTTCCACATTTCTGAAGCATGACGTAATGGGGGGGTGTTATCTCTTTTGTCGAAAATCAGCCGTTTTTGCTCGAACATTAAATGCCTCCAAATGGTATTTAATTAACTTCCCGAGCCCCTGGAAGCATGAAAATCACTTTAAACATGCTAATTTTAGCTCTAACACTGATGATCCACCTACAAATGTGAACTGACGTTCAAAAATAAAACATTTGAAAACGGACCATTTTCCACATTTCTGAAGCATGACGTAATGGGGGGGTGTTATCTCTTTTGTCGAAAATCAGCCGTTTTTGCTCGAACATTAAATGCCTCCAAATGGTATTTAATTAACTTCCCGAGCCCCTGGAAGCATGAAAATCACTTTAAACATGCTAATTTTAGCTCTAACACTGATGATCCACCTACAAATGTGAACTGACGTTCAAAAATAAAACATTTGAAAACGGACCATTTTCCACATTTCTGAAGCATGACGTAATGGGGGGTGTTATCTCTTTTGTCGAAAATCAGCCGTTTTTGCTCGAACAATAAATGCCTCCAAATGGTATTTAATTAACTTCCCGAGCCCCTGGAAGCATGAAAATCACTTTAAACATGCTAATTTTAGCTCTAACACTGATGATCCACCTACAAATGTGAACTGACGTTCAAAAATAAAACATTTGAAAACGGACCATTTTCCACATTTCTGAAGCATGACGTAATGGGGGGGTGTTATCTCTTTTGTCGAAAATCAGCCGTTTTTGCTCGAACATTAAATGCCTCCAAATGGTATTTAATTAACTTCCCGAGCCCCTGGAAGCATGAAAATCACTTTAAACATGCTAATTTTAGCTCTAACACTGATGATCCACCTACAAATGTGAACTGACGTTCAAAAATAAAACATTTGAAAACGGACCATTTTCCACATTTCTGAAGCATGACGTAATGGGGGGGTGTTATCTCTTTTGTCGAAAATCAGCCGTTTTTGCTCGAACATTAAATGCCTCCAAATGGTATTTAATTAACTTCCCGAGCCCCTGGAAGCATGAAAATCACTTTAAACATGCTAATTTTAGCTCTAACACTGATGATCCACCTACAAATGTGAACTGACGTTCAAAAATAAAACATTTGAAAACGGACCATTTTCCACATTTCTGAAGCATGACGTAATGGGGGGGTGTTATCTCTTTTGTCGAAAATCAGCCGTTTTTGCTCGAACATTAAATGCCTCCAAATGGTATTTAATTAACTTCCCGAGCCCCTGGAAGCATGAAAATCACTTTAAACATGCTAATTTAAGCTCTAACACTGATGATCCACCTACAAATGTGAACTGACGTTCAAAAATAAAACATTTGAAAACGGACCATTTTCCACATTTCTGAAGCATGACGTAATGGGGGGGTGTTATCTCTTTTGTCGAAAATCAGCCGTTTTTGCTCGAACATTAAATGCCTCCAAATGGTATTTAATTAACTTCCCGGGGTGAAGAAACCCTTTTTGAGAACTCAGAGTGAGTAAATTGGCCATTTTCATGCACTTTTAACCATTCCATAAATCTTGTGTTTTGGGCCCCTGGAAGCATGAAAATCACTTTAAACATGCTAATTTTAGCTCTAACACTGATGATCCACCTACAAATGTGAACTGACGTTCAAAAATAAAACATTTGAAAACGGACCATTTTCCACATTTCTGAAGCATGACGTAATGGGGGGGTGTTATCTCGTTTGTCGAAAATCAGCCGTTTTTGCTCGAACATTAAATGCCTCCAAATGGTATTTAATTAACTTCCCGAGCCCCTGAAAGCATGAAAATCACTTTAAACATGCTAATTTTAGCTCTAACACTGATGATCCACCTACAAATGTGAACTGACGTTCAAAAATAAAACATTTGAAAACGGACCATTTTCCACATTTCTGAAGCATGACGTAATGGGGGGGTGTTATCTCTTTTGTCGAAAATCAGCCGTTTTTGCTCGAACATTAAATGCCTCCAAATGGTATTTAATTAACTTCCCGAGCCCCTGGAAGCATGAAAATCACTTTAAACATGCTAATTTTAGCTCTAACACTGATGATCCACCTACAAATGTGAACTGACGTTCAAAAATAAAACATTTGAAAACGGACCATTTTCCACATTTCTGAAGCATGACGTAATGGGGGGGTGTTATCTCTTTTGTCGAAAATCAGCCGTTTTTGCTCGAACATTAAATGCCTCCAAATGGTATTTAATTAACTTCCCGAGCCCCTGGAAGCATGAAAATCACTTTAAACATGCTAATTTTAGCTCTAACACTGATGATCCACCTACAAATGTGAACTGACGTTCAAAAATAAAACATTTGAAAACGGACCATTTTCCACATTTCTGAAGCATGACGTAATGGGGGGGTGTTATCTCTTTTGTCGAAAATCAGCCGTTTTTGCTCGAACATTAAATGCCTCCAAATGGTATTTAATTAACTTCCCGAGCCCCTGGAAGCATGAAAATCACTTTAAACATGCTAATTTTAGCTCTAACACTGATGATCCACCTACAAATGTGAACTGACGTTCAAAAATAAAACATTTGAAAACGGACCATTTTCCACATTTCTGAAGCATGACGTAATGGGGGGTGTTATCTCTTTTGTCGAAAATCAGCCGTTTTTGCTCGAACAATAAATGCCTCCAAATGGTATTTAATTAACTTCCCGAGCCCCTGGAAGCATGAAAATCACTTTAAACATGCTAATTTTAGCTCTAACACTGATGATCCACCTACAAATGTGAACTGACGTTCAAAAATAAAACATTTGAAAACGGACCATTTTCCACATTTCTGAAGCATGACGTAATGGGGGGGTGTTATCTCTTTTGTCGAAAATCAGCCGTTTTTGCTCGAACATTAAATGCCTCCAAATGGTATTTAATTAACTTCCCGAGCCCCTGGAAGCATGAAAATCACTTTAAACATGCTAATTTTAGCTCTAACACTGATGATCCACCTACAAATGTGAACTGACGTTCAAAAATAAAACATTTGAAAACGGACCATTTTCCACATTTCTGAAGCATGACGTAATGGGGGGGTGTTATCTCTTTTGTCGAAAATCAGCCGTTTTTGCTCGAACATTAAATGCCTCCAAATGGTATTTAATTAACTTCCCGGGGTGAAGAAACCCTTTTTGAGAACTCAGAGTGAGTAAATTGGCCATTTTCATGCACTTTTAACCATTCCATAAATCTTGTGTTTTGGGCCCCTGGAAGCATGAAAATCACTTTAAACATGCTAATTTTAGCTCTAACACTGATGATCCACCTACAAATGTGAACTGACGTTCAAAAATAAAACATTTGAAAACGGACCATTTTCCACATTTCTGAAGCATGACGTAATGGGGGGGTGTTATCTCTTTTGTCGAAAATCAGCCGTTTTTGCTCGAACATTAAATGCCTCCAAATGGTATTTAATTAACTTCCCGAGCCCCTGGAAGCATGAAAATCACTTTAAACATGCTAATTTTAGCTCTAACACTGATGATCCACCTACAAATGTGAACTGACGTTCAAAAATAAAACATTTGAAAACGGACCATTTTCCACATTTCTGAAGCATGACGTAATGGGGGGGTGTTATCTCTTTTGTCGAAAATCAGCCGTTTTTGCTCGAACATTAAATGCCTCCAAATGGTATTTAATTAACTTCCCGAGCCCCTGGAAGCATGAAAATCACTTTAAACATGCTAATTTTAGCTCTAACACTGATGATCCACCTACAAATGTGAACTGACGTTCAAAAATAAAACATTTGAAAACGGACCATTTTCCACATTTCTGAAGCATGACGTAATGGGGGGGTGTTATCTCTTTTGTCGAAAATCAGCCGTTTTTGCTCGAACATTAAATGCCTCCAAATGGTATTTAATTAACTTCCCGGGGTGAAGAAACCCTTTTTGAGAACTCAGAGTGAGTAAATTGGCCATTTTCATGCACTTTTAACCATTCCATAAATCTTGTGTTTTGGGCCCCTGGAAGCATGAAAATCACTTTAAACATGCTAATTTTAGCTCTAACACTGATGATCCACCTACAAATGTGAACTGACGTTCAAAAATAAAACATTTGAAAATGGACCATTTTCCACATTTCTGAAGCATGACGTAATGGGGGGGTGTTATCTCTTTTGTCGAAAATCAGCCGTTTTTGCTCGAACATTAAATGCCTCCAAATGGTATTTAATTAACTTCCCGAGCCCCTGGAAGCATGAAAATCACTTTAAACGTGCTAATTTTAGCTCTAACACTGATGATCCACCTACAAATGTGAACTGACGTTCAAAAATAAAACATTTGAAAACGGACCATTTTCCACATTTCTGAAGCATGACGTAATGGGGGGTGTTATCTCTTTTGTCGAAAATCAGCCGTTTTTGCTCGAACATTAAATGCCTCCAAATGGTATTTAATTAACTTCCCGAGCCCCTGGAAGCATGAAAATCACTTTAAACATGCTAATTTTAGCTCTAACACTGATGATCCACCTACAAATGTGAACTGACGTTCAAAAATAAAACATTTGAAAACGGACCATTTTCCACATTTCTGAAGCATGACGTAATGGGGGGGTGTTATCTCTTTTGTCGAAAATCAGCCGTTTTTGCTCGAACATTAAATGCCTCCAAATGGTATTTAATTAACTTCCCGAGCCCCTGGAAGCATGAAAATCACTTTAAACATGCTAATTTTAGCTCTAACACTGATGATCCACCTACAAATGTGAACTGACGTTCAAAAATAAAACATTTGAAAACGGACCATTTTCCACATTTCTGAAGCATGACGTAATGGGGGGGTGTTATCTCTTTTGTCGAAAATCAGCCGTTTTTGCTCGAACATTAAATGCCTCCAAATGGTATTTAATTAACTTCCCGGGGTGAAGAAACCCTTTTTGAGAACTCAGAGTGAGTAAATTGGCCATTTTCATGCACTTTTAACCATTCCATAAATCTTGTGTTTTGGGCCCCAAGAAGCATGAAAATCACTTTAAACATGCTAATTTTAGCTCTAACACTGATGATCCACCTACAAATGTGAACTGACGTTCAAAAATAAAACATTTGAAAACGGACCATTTTCCACATTTCTGAAGCATGACGTAATGGGGGGGTGTTATCTCTTTTGTCGAAAATCAGCCGTTTTTGCTCTAACATTAAATGCCTCCAAATGGTATTTAATTAACTTCCCGGGGTGAAGAAACCCTTTTTGAGAACTCAGAGTGAGTAAATTGGCCATTTTCATGCACTTTTAACCATTCCATAAATCTTGTGTTTTGGGCCCCTGGAAGCATGAAAATCACTTTAAACATGCTAATTTTAGCTCTAACACTGATGATCCACCTACAAATGTGAACTCACGTTCAAAAATAAAACATTTGAAAACGGACCATTTTCCACATTTCTGAAGCATGACGTAATGGGGGGGTGTTATCTCTTTTGTCGAAAATCAGCCGTTTTTGCTCGAACATTAAATGCCTCCAAATGGTATTTAATTAACTTCCCGAGCCCCTGGAAGCATGAAAATCACTTTAAACATGCTAATTTTAGCTCTAACACTGATGATCCACCTACAAATGTGAACTGACGTTCAAAAATAAAACATTTGAAAACAGACCATTTTCCACATTTCTGAAGTATGACGTAATGGGGGGGTGTTATCTCTTTTGTCGAAAATCAGCCGTTTTTGCTCGAACATTAAATGCCTCCAAATGGTATTTAATTAACTTCCCGGGGTGAAGAAACCCTTTTTGAGAACTCAGAGTGAGTAAATTGGCCATTTTCATGCACTTTTAACCATTCCATAAATCTTGTGTTTTGGGCCCCTGGAAGCATGAAAATCACTTTAAACATGCTAATTTTAGCTCTAACACTGATGATCCACCTACAAATGTGAACTGACGTTCAAAAATAAAACATTTGAAAACGGACCATTTTCCACATTTCTGAAGCATGACGTAATGGGGGGGTGTTATCTCTTTTGTCGAAAATCAGCCGTTTTTGCTCGAACATTAAATGCCTCCAAATGGTATTTAATTAACTTCCCGAGCCCCTGGAAGCATGAAAATCACTTTAAACATGCTAATTTTAGCTCTAACACTGATGATCCACCTACAAATGTGAACTGACGTTCAAAAATAAAACATTTGAAAACGGACCATTTTCCACATTTCTGAAGCATGACGTAATGGGGGGGTGTTATCTCTTTTGTCGAAAATCAGCCGTTTTTGCTCGAACATTAAATGCCTCCAAATGGTATTTAATTAACTTCCCGAGCCCCTGGAAGCATGAAAATCACTTTAAACATGCTAATTTTAGCTCTAACACTGATGATCCACCTACAAATGTGAACTGACGTTCAAAAATAAAACATTTGAAAACGGACCATTTTCCACATTTCTGAAGCATGACGTAATGGGGGGGTGTTATCTCTTTTGTCGAAAATCAGCCGTTTTTGCTCGAACATTAAATGCCTCCAAATGGTATTTATTTAACTTCCCGAGCCCCTGGAAGCATGAAAATCACTTTAAACATGCTAATTTTAGCTCTAACACTGATGATCCACCTACAAATGTGAACTGACGTTCAAAAATAAAACATTTGAAAACGGACCATTTTCCACATTTCTGAAGCATGACGTAATGGGGGGGTGTTATCTCTTTTGTCGAAAATCAGCCGTTTTTGCTCGAACATTAAATGCCTCCAAATGGTATTTAATTAACTTCCCGAGCCCCTGGAAGCATGAAAATCACTTTAAACATGCTAATTTTAGCTCTAACACTGATGATCCACCTACAAATGTGAACTGACGTTCAAAAATAAAACATTTGAAAACGGACCATTTTCCACATTTCTGAAGCATGACGTAATGGGGGGTGTTATCTCTTTTGTCGAAAATCAGCCGTTTTTGCTCGAACAATAAATGCCTCCAAATGGTATTTAATTAACTTCCCGAGCCCCTGGAAGCATGAAAATCACTTTAAACATGCTAATTTTAGCTCTAACACTGATGATCCACCTACAAATGTGAACTGACGTTCAAAAATAAAACATTTGAAAACGGACCATTTTCCACATTTCTGAAGCATGACGTAATGGGGGGGTGTTATCTCTTTTGTCGAAAATCAGCCGTTTTTGCTCGAACATTAAATGCCTCCAAATGGTATTTAATTAACTTCCCGAGCCCCTGGAAGCATGAAAATCACTTTAAACATGCTAATTTTAGCTCTAACACTGATGATCCACCTACAAATGTGAACTGACGTTCAAAAATAAAACATTTGAAAACTGACCATTTTCCATATTTCTGAAGCATGACGTAATGGGGGGGTGTTATCTCTTTTGTCGAAAATCAGCCGTTTTTGCTCGAACATTAAATGCCTCCAAATGGTATTTAATTAACTTCCCGGGGTGAAGAAACCCTTTTTGAGAACTCAGAGTGAGTAAATTGGCCATTTTCATGCACTTTTAACCATTCCATAAATCTTGTGTTTTGGGCCCCTGGAAGCATGAAAATCACTTTAAACATGCTAATTTTAGCTCTAACACTGATGATCCACCTACAAATGTGAACTGACGTTCAAAAATAAAACATTTGAAAACGGACCATTTTCCACATTTCTGAAGCATGACGTAATGGGGGGGTGTTATCTCTTTTGTCGAAAATCAGCCGTTTTTGCTCGAACATTAAATGCCTCCAAATGGTATTTAATTAACTTCCCGAGCCCCTGGAAGCATGAAAATCACTTTAAACATGCTAATTTTAGCTCTAACACTGATGATCCACCTACAAATGTGAACTGACGTTCAAAAATAAAACATTTGAAAACGGACCATTTTCCACATTTCTGAAGCATGACGTAATGGGGGGGTGTTATCTCTTTTGTCGAAAATCAGCCGTTTTTGCTCGAACATTAAATGCCTCCAAATGGTATTTAATTAACTTCCCGAGCCCCTGGAAGCATGAAAATCACTTTAAACATGCTAATTTTAGCTCTAACACTGATGATCCACCTACAAATGTGAACTGACGTTCAAAAATAAAACATTTGAAAACGGACCATTTTCCACATTTCTGAAGCATGACGTAATGGGGGGGGTGTTATCTCTTTTGTCGAAAATCAGCCGTTTTTGCTCGAACATTAAATGCCTCCAAATGGTATTTAATTAACTTCCCGGGGTGAAGAAACCCTTTTTGAGAACTCAGAGTGAGTAAATTGGCCATTTTCATGCACTTTTTCCCATTCCATAAATCTTGTGTTTTGGGCCCCTGGAAGCATGAAAATCACTTTAAACATGCTAATTTTAGCTCTAACACTGATGATCCACCTACAAATGTGAACTGACGTTCAAAAATAAAACATTTGAAAACTGACCATTTTCCACATTTCTGAAGCATGACGTAATGGGGGGGTGTTATCTCTTTTGTCGAAAATCAGCCGTTTTTGCTCGAACATTAAATGCCTCCAAATGGTATTTAATTAACTTCCCGAGCCCCTGGAAGCATGAAAATCACTTTAAACATGCTAATTTTAGCTCTAACACTGATGATCCACCTACAAATGTGAACTGACGTTCAAAAATAAAACATTTGAAAACGGACCATTTTCCATATTTCTGAAGCATGACGTAATGGGGGGGTGTTATCTCTTTTGTCGAAAATCAGCCGTTTTTGCTCGAACATTAAATGCCTCCAAATGGTATTTAATTAACTTCCCGGGGTGAAGAAACCCTTTTTGAGAACTCAGAGTGAGTAAATTGGCCATTTTCATGCACTTTTAACCATTCCATAAATCTTGTGTTTTGGGCCCCTGGAAGCATGAAAATCACTTTAAACATGCTAATTTTAGCTCTAACACTGATGATCCACCTACAAATGTGAACTGACGTTCAAAAATAAAACATTTGAAAACGGACCATTTTCCACATTTCTGAAGCATGACGTAATGGGGGGGTGTTATCTCTTTTGTCGAAAATCAGCCGTTTTTGCTCGAACATTAAATGCCTCCAAATGGTATTTAATTAACTTCCCGAGCCCCTGGAAGCATGAAAATCACTTTAAACATGCTAATTTTAGCTCTAACACTGATGATCCACCTACAAATGTGAACTGACGTTCAAAAATAAAACATTTGAAAACGGACCATTTTCCACATTTCTGAAGCATGACGTAATGGGGGGGTGTTATCTCTTTTGTCGAAAATCAGCCGTTTTTGCTCGAACATTAAATGCCTCCAAATGGTATTTAATTAACTTCCCGAGCCCCTGGAAGCATGAAAATCACTTTAAACATGCTAATTTAAGCTCTAACACTGATGATCCACCTACAAATGTGAACTGACGTTCAAAAATAAAACATTTGAAAACGGACCATTTTCCACATTTCTGAAGCATGACGTAATGGGGGGGTGTTATCTCTTTTGTCGAAAATCAGCCGTTTTTGCTCGAACATTAAATGCCTCCAAATGGTATTTAATTAACTTCCCGGGGTGAAGAAACCCTTTTTGAGAACTCAGAGTGAGTAAATTGGCCATTTTCATGCACTTTTAACCATTCCATAAATCTTGTGTTTTGGGCCCCTGGAAGCATGAAAATCACTTTAAACATGCTAATTTTAGCTCTAACACTGATGATCCACCTACAAATGTGAACTGACGTTCAAAAATAAAACATTTGAAAACGGACCATTTTCCACATTTCTGAAGCATGACGTAATGGGGGGGTGTTATCTCGTTTGTCGAAAATCAGCCGTTTTTGCTCGAACATTAAATGCCTCCAAATGGTATTTAATTAACTTCCCGAGCCCCTGAAAGCATGAAAATCACTTTAAACATGCTAATTTTAGCTCTAACACTGATGATCCACCTACAAATGTGAACTGACGTTCAAAAATAAAACATTTGAAAACGGACCATTTTCCACATTTCTGAAGCATGACGTAATGGGGGGGTGTTATCTCTTTTGTCGAAAATCAGCCGTTTTTGCTCGAACATTAAATGCCTCCAAATGGTATTTAATTAACTTCCCGAGCCCCTGGAAGCATGAAAATCACTTTAAACATGCTAATTTTAGCTCTAACACTGATGATCCACCTACAAATGTGAACTGACGTTCAAAAATAAAACATTTGAAAATGGACCATTTTCCACATTTCTGAAGCATGACGTAATGGGGGGGTGTTATCTCTTTTGTCGAAAATCAGCCGTTTTTGCTCGAACATTAAATGCCTCCAAATGGTATTTAATTAACTTCCCGAGCCCCTGGAAGCATGAAAATCACTTTAAACATGCTAATTTTAGCTCTAACACTGATGATCCACCTACAAATGTGAACTGACGTTCAAAAATAAAACATTTGAAAACGGACCATTTTCCACATTTCTGAAGCATGACGTAATGGGGGGGTGTTATCTCTTTTGTCGAAAATCAGCCGTTTTTGCTCGAACATTAAATGCCTCCAAATGGTATTTAATTAACTTCCCGAGCCCCTGGAAGCATGAAAATCACTTTAAACATGCTAATTTTAGCTCTAACACTGATGATCCACCTACAAATGTGAACTGACGTTCAAAAATAAAACATTTGAAAACGGACCATTTTCCACATTTCTGAAGCATGACGTAATGGGGGGTGTTATCTCTTTTGTCGAAAATCAGCCGTTTTTGCTCGAACAATAAATGCCTCCAAATGGTATTTAATTAACTTCCCGAGCCCCTGGAAGCATGAAAATCACTTTAAACATGCTAATTTTAGCTCTAACACTGATGATCCACCTACAAATGTGAACTGACGTTCAAAAATAAAACATTTGAAAACGGACCATTTTCCACATTTCTGAAGCATGACGTAATGGGGGGGTGTTATCTCTTTTGTCGAAAATCAGCCGTTTTTGCTCGAACATTAAATGCCTCCAAATGGTATTTAATTAACTTCCCGAGCCCCTGGAAGCATGAAAATCACTTTAAACATGCTAATTTTAGCTCTAACACTGATGATCCACCTACAAATGTGAACTGACGTTCAAAAATAAAACATTTGAAAACGGACCATTTTCCACATTTCTGAAGCATGACGTAATGGGGGGGTGTTATCTCTTTTGTCGAAAATCAGCCGTTTTTGCTCGAACATTAAATGCCTCCAAATGGTATTTAATTAACTTCCCGAGCCCCTGGAAGCATGAAAATCACTTTAAACATGCTAATTTTAGCTCTAACACTGATGATCCACCTACAAATGTGAACTGACGTTCAAAAATAAAACATTTGAAAACGGACCATTTTCCACATTTCTGAAGCATGACGTAATGGGGGGGTGTTATCTCTTTTGTCGAAAATCAGCCGTTTTTGCTCGAACATTAAATGCCTCCAAATGGTATTTAATTAACTTCCCGAGCCCCTGGAAGCATGAAAATCACTTTAAACATGCTAATTTAAGCTCTAACACTGATGATCCACCTACAAATGTGAACTGACGTTCAAAAATAAAACATTTGAAAACGGACCATTTTCCACATTTCTGAAGCATGACGTAATGGGGGGGTGTTATCTCTTTTGTCGAAAATCAGCCGTTTTTGCTCGAACATTAAATGCCTCCAAATGGTATTTAATTAACTTCCCGGGGTGAAGAAACCCTTTTTGAGAACTCAGAGTGAGTAAATTGGCCATTTTCATGCACTTTTAACCATTCCATAAATCTTGTGTTTTGGGCCCCTGGAAGCATGAAAATCACTTTAAACATGCTAATTTTAGCTCTAACACTGATGATCCACCTACAAATGTGAACTGACGTTCAAAAATAAAACATTTGAAAACGGACCATTTTCCACATTTCTGAAGCATGACGTAATGGGGGGGTGTTATCTCGTTTGTCGAAAATCAGCCGTTTTTGCTCGAACATTAAATGCCTCCAAATGGTATTTAATTAACTTCCCGAGCCCCTGAAAGCATGAAAATCACTTTAAACATGCTAATTTTAGCTCTAACACTGATGATCCACCTACAAATGTGAACTGACGTTCAAAAATAAAACATTTGAAAACGGACCATTTTCCACATTTCTGAAGCATGACGTAATGGGGGGGTGTTATCTCTTTTGTCGAAAATCAGCCGTTTTTGCTCGAACATTAAATGCCTCCAAATGGTATTTAATTAACTTCCCGAGCCCCTGGAAGCATGAAAATCACTTTAAACATGCTAATTTTAGCTCTAACACTGATGATCCACCTACAAATGTGAACTGACGTTCAAAAATAAAACATTTGAAAACGGACCATTTTCCACATTTCTGAAGCATGACGTAATGGGGGGGTGTTATCTCTTTTGTCGAAAATCAGCCGTTTTTGCTCGAACATTAAATGCCTCCAAATGGTATTTAATTAACTTCCCGAGCCCCTGGAAGCATGAAAATCACTTTAAACATGCTAATTTTAGCTCTAACACTGATGATCCACCTACAAATGTGAACTGACGTTCAAAAATAAAACATTTGAAAACGGACCATTTTCCACATTTCTGAAGCATGACGTAATGGGGGGGTGTTATCTCTTTTGTCGAAAATCAGCCGTTTTTGCTCGAACATTAAATGCCTCCAAATGGTATTTAATTAACTTCCCGAGCCCCTGGAAGCATGAAAATCACTTTAAACATGCTAATTTTAGCTCTAACACTGATGATCCACCTACAAATGTGAACTGACGTTCAAAAATAAAACATTTGAAAACGGACCATTTTCCACATTTCTGAAGCATGACGTAATGGGGGGTGTTATCTCTTTTGTCGAAAATCAGCCGTTTTTGCTCGAACAATAAATGCCTCCAAATGGTATTTAATTAACTTCCCGAGCCCCTGGAAGCATGAAAATCACTTTAAACATGCTAATTTTAGCTCTAACACTGATGATCCACCTACAAATGTGAACTGACGTTCAAAAATAAAACATTTGAAAACGGACCATTTTCCACATTTCTGAAGCATGACGTAATGGGGGGGGTGTTATCTCTTTTGTCGAAAATCAGCCGTTTTTGCTCGAACATTAAATGCCTCCAAATGGTATTTAATTAACTTCCCGAGCCCCTGGAAGCATGAAAATCACTTTAAACATGCTAATTTTAGCTCTAACACTGATGATCCACCTACAAATGTGAACTGACGTTCAAAAATAAAACATTTGAAAACGGACCATTTTCCACATTTCTGAAGCATGACGTAATGGGGGGGTGTTATCTCTTTTGTCGAAAATCAGCCGTTTTTGCTCGAACATTAAATGCCTCCAAATGGTATTTAATTAACTTCCCGGGGTGAAGAAACCCTTTTTGAGAACTCAGAGTGAGTAAATTGGCCATTTTCATGCACTTTTAACCATTCCATAAATCTTGTGTTTTGGGCCCCTGGAAGCATGAAAATCACTTTAAACATGCTAATTTTAGCTCTAACACTGATGATCCACCTACAAATGTGAACTGACGTTCAAAAATAAAACATTTGAAAACGGACCATTTTCCACATTTCTGAAGCATGACGTAATGGGGGGGTGTTATCTCTTTTGTCGAAAATCAGCCGTTTTTGCTCGAACATTAAATGCCTCCAAATGGTATTTAATTAACTTCCCGAGCCCCTGGAAGCATGAAAATCACTTTAAACATGCTAATTTTAGCTCTAACACTGATGATCCACCTACAAATGTGAACTGACGTTCAAAAATAAAACATTTGAAAACGGACCATTTTCCACATTTCTGAAGCATGACGTAATGGGGGGGTGTTATCTCTTTTGTCGAAAATCAGCCGTTTTTGCTCGAACATTAAATGCCTCCAAATGGTATTTAATTAACTTCCCGAGCCCCTGGAAGCATGAAAATCACTTTAAACATGCTAATTTTAGCTCTAACACTGATGATCCACCTACAAATGTGAACTGACGTTCAAAAATAAAACATTTGAAAACGGACCATTTTCCACATTTCTGAAGCATGACGTAATGGGGGGGTGTTATCTCTTTTGTCGAAAATCAGCCGTTTTTGCTCGAACATTAAATGCCTCCAAATGGTATTTAATTAACTTCCCGGGGTGAAGAAACCCTTTTTGAGAACTCAGAGTGAGTAAATTGGCCATTTTCATGCACTTTTAACCATTCCATAAATCTTGTGTTTTGGGCCCCTGGAAGCATGAAAATCACTTTAAACATGCTAATTTTAGCTCTAACACTGATGATCCACCTACAAATGTGAACTGACGTTCAAAAATAAAACATTTGAAAACGGACCATTTTCCACATTTCTGAAGCATGACGTAATGGGGGGGTGTTATCTCTTTTGTCGAAAATCAGCCGTTTTTGCTCGAACATTAAATGCCTCCAAATGGTATTTAATTAACTTCCCGAGCCCCTGGAAGCATGAAAATCACTTTAAACGTGCTAATTTTAGCTCTAACACTGATGATCCACCTACAAATGTGAACTGACGTTCAAAAATAAAACATTTGAAAACGGACCATTTTCCACATTTCTGAAGCATGACGTAATGGGGGGTGTTATCTCTTTTGTCGAAAATCAGCCGTTTTTGCTCGAACATTAAATGCCTCCAAATGGTATTTAATTAACTTCCCGAGCCCCTGGAAGCATGAAAATCACTTTAAACATGCTAATTTTAGCTCTAACACTGATGATCCACCTACAAATGTGAACTGACGTTCAAAAATAAAACATTTGAAAACGGACCATTTTCCACATTTCTGAAGCATGACGTAATGGGGGGGTGTTATCTCTTTTGTCGAAAATCAGCCGTTTTTGCTCGAACATTAAATGCCTCCAAATGGTATTTAATTAACTTCCCGAGCCCCTGGAAGCATGAAAATCACTTTAAACATGCTAATTTTAGCTCTAACACTGATGATCCACCTACAAATGTGAACTGACGTTCAAAAATAAAACATTTGAAAACGGACCATTTTCCACATTTCTGAAGCATGACGTAATGGGGGGGTGTTATCTCTTTTGTCGAAAATCAGCCGTTTTTGCTCGAACATTAAATGCCTCCAAATGGTATTTAATTAACTTCCCGGGGTGAAGAAACCCTTTTTGAGAACTCAGAGTGAGTAAATTGGCCATTTTCATGCACTTTTAACCATTCCATAAATCTTGTGTTTTGGGCCCCAAGAAGCATGAAAATCACTTTAAACATGCTAATTTTAGCTCTAACACTGATGATCCACCTACAAATGTGAACTGACGTTCAAAAATAAAACATTTGAAAACGGACCATTTTCCACATTTCTGAAGCATGACGTAATGGGGGGTGTTATCTCTTTTGTCGAAAATCAGCCGTTTTTGCTCGAACATTAAATGCCTCCAAATGGTATTTAATTAACTTCCCGAGCCCCTGGAAGCATGAAAATCACATTAAACATGCTAATTTTAGCTCTAACACTGATGATCCACCTACAAATGTGAACTGACGTTCAAAAATAAAACATTTGAAAACGGACCATTTTCCACATTTCTGAAGCATGACGTAATGGGGGGGTGTTATCTCTTTTGTCGAAAATCAGCCGTTTTTGCTCGAACATTAAATGCCTCCAAATGGTATTTAATTAACTTCCCGGGGTGAAGAAACCCTTTTTGAGAACTCAGAGTGAGTAAATTGGCCATTTTCATGCACTTTTAACCATTCCATAAATCTTGTGTTTTGGGCCCCTGGAAGCATGAAAATCACTTTAAACATGCTAATTTTAGCTCTAACACTGATGATCCACCTACAAATGTGAACTGACGTTCAAAAAAAAAACATTTGAAAACGGACCATTTTCCACATTTCTGAAGCATGACGTAATGGGGGTGTGTTATCTCTTTTGTCGAAAATCAGCCGTTTTTGCTCGAACATTAAATGCCTCCAAATGGTATTTAATTAACTTCCCGAGCCCCTGGAAGCATGAAAATCACTTTAAACATGCTAATTTTAGCTCTAACACTGATGATCCACCTACAAATGTGAACTGACGTTCAAAAATAAAACATTTGAAAACGGACCATTTTCCACATTTCTGAAGCATGACGTAATGGGGGGGTGTTATCTCTTTTGTCGAAAATCAGCCGTTTTTGCTCGAACATTAAATGCCTCCAAATGGTATTTAATTAACTTCCCGGGGTGAAGAAACCCTTTTTGAGAACTCAGAGTGAGTAAATTGGCCATTTTCATGCACTTTTACCCATTCCATAAATCTTGTGTTTTGGGCCCCTGGAAGCATGAAAATCACTTTAAACATGCTAATTTTAGCTCTAACACTGATGATCCACCTACAAATGTGAACTGACGTTCAAAAATAAAACATTTGAAATCGGACCATTTTCCACATTTCTGAAGCATGACGTAATGGGGGGGGTGTTATCTCTTTTGTCGAAAATCAGCCGTTTTTGCTCGAACATTAAATGCCTCCAAATGGTATTTAATTAACTTCCCGAGCCCCTGGAAGCATGAAAATCACTTTAAACATGCTAATTTTAGCTCTAACACTGATGATCCACCTACAAATGTGAACTGACGTTCAAAAATAAAACATTTGAAAACGGACCATTTTCCACATTTCTGAAGCATGACGTAATGGGGGGGTGTTATCTCTTTTGTCGAAAATCAGCCGTTTTTGCTCGAACATTAAATGCCTCCAAATGGTATTTAATTAACTTCCCGGGGTGAAGAAACCCTTTTTGAGAACTCAGAGTGAGTAAATTGGCCATTTTCATGCACTTTTAACCATTCCATAAATCTTGTGTTTTGGGCCCCAAGAAGCATGAAAATCACTTTAAACATGCTAATTTTAGCTCTAACACTGATGATCCACCTACAAATGTGAACTGACGTTCAAAAATAAAACATTTGAAAACGGACCATTTTCCACATTTCTGAAGCATGACGTAATGGGGGGGTGTTATCTCTTTTGTCGAAAATCAGCCGTTTTTGCTCTAACATTAAATGCCTCCAAATGGTATTTAATTAACTTCCCGGGGTGAAGAAACCCTTTTTGAGAACTCAGAGTGAGTAAATTGGCCATTTTCATGCACTTTTAACCATTCCATAAATCTTGTGTTTTGGGCCCCTGGAAGCATGAAAATCACTTTAAACATGCTAATTTTAGCTCTAACACTGATGATCCACCTACAAATGTGAACTGACGTTCAAAAATAAAACATTTGAAAACGGACCATTTTCCACATTTCTGAAGCATGACGTAATGGGGGTGTGTTATCTCTTTTGTCGAAAATCAGCCGTTTTTGCTCGAACATTAAATGCCTCCAAATGGTATTTAATTAACTTCCCGGGGTGAAGAAACCCTTTTTGAGAACTCAGAGTGAGTAAATTGGCCATTTTCATGCACTTTTAACCATTCCATAAATCTTGTGTTTTGGGCCCCTGGAAGCATGAAAATCACTTTAAACATGCTAATTTTAGCTCTAACACCGATGATCCACCTACAAATGTGAACTGACGTTCAAAAATAAAACATTTGAAAACGGACCATTTTCCACATTTCTGAAGCATGACGTAATGGGGGGTGTTATCTCTTTTGTCGAAAATCAGCCGTTTTTGCTCTAACATTAAATGCCTCCAAATGGTATTTAATTAACTTCCCGGGGTGAAGAAACCCTTTTTGAGAACTCAGAGTGAGTAAATTGGCCATTTTCATGCACTTTTAACCATTCCATAAATCTTGTGTTTTGGGCCCCTGGAAGCATGAAAATCACTTTAAACATGCTAATTTTAGCTCTAACACTGATGATCCACCTACAAATGTGAACTGACGTTCAAAAATAAAACATTTGAAAACGGACCATTTTCCACATTTCTGAAGCATGACGTAATGGGGGGGTGTTATCTCTTTTGTCGAAAATCAGCCGTTTTTGCTCGAACATTAAATGCCTCCAAATGGTATTTAATTAACTTCCCGAGCCCCTGGAAGCATGAAAATCACTTTAAACATGCTAATTTTAGCTCTAACACTGATGATCCACCTACAAATGTGAACTGACGTTCAAAAATAAAACATTTGAAAACGGACCATTTTCCACATTTCTGAAGCATGACGTAATGGGGGGGTGTTATCTCTTTTGTCGAAAATCAGCCGTTTTTGCTCGAACATTAAATGCCTCCAAATGGTATTTAATTAACTTCCCGGGGTGAAGAAACCCTTTTTGAGAACTCAGAGTGAGTAAATTGGCCATTTTCATGCACTTTTAACCATTCCATAAATCTTGTGTTTTGGGCCCCTGGAAGCATGAAAATCACTTTAAACATGCTAATTTTAGCTCTAACACTGATGATCCACCTACAAATGTGAACTGACGTTCAAAAATAAAACATTTGAAAACGGACCATTTTCCACATTTCTGAAGCATGACGTAATGGGGGGGTGTTATCTCTTTTGTCGAAAATCAGCCGTTTTTGCTCGAACATTAAATGCCTCCAAATGGTATTTAATTAACTTCCCGGGGTGAAGAAACCCTTTTTGAGAACTCAGAGTGAGTAAATTGGCCATTTTCATGCACTTTTAACCATTCCATAAATCTTGTGTTTTGGGCCCCTGGAAGCATGAAAATCACTTTAAACATGCTAATTTTAGCTCTAACACTGATGATCCACCTACAAATGTGAACTGACGTTCAAAAATAAAACATTTGAAAACGGACCATTTTCCACATTTCTGAAGCATGACGTAATGGGGGGGTGTTATCTCTTTTGTCGAAAATCAGCCGTTTTTGCTCGAACATTAAATGCCTCCAAATGGTATTTAATTAACTTCCCGGGGTGAAGAAACCCTTTTTGAGAACTCAGAGTGAGTAAATTGGCCATTTTCATGCACTTTTAACCATTCCATAAATCTTGTGTTTTGGGCCCCTGGAAGCATGAAAATCACTTTAAACATGCTAATTTTAGCTCTAACACTGATGATCCACCTACAAATGTGAACTGACGTTCAAAAATAAAACATTTGAAAACGGACCATTTTCCACATTTCTGAAGCATGACGTAATGGGGGGGTGTTATCTCTTTTGTCGAAAATCAGCCGTTTTTGCTCGAACATTAAATGCCTCCAAATGGTATTTAATTAACTTCCCGAGCCCCTGGAAGCATGAAAATCACTTTAAACATGCTAATTTTAGCTCTAACACTGATGATCCACCTACAAATGTGAACTGACGTTCAAAAATAAAACATTTGAAAACGGACCATTTTCCACATTTCTGAAGCATGACGTAATGGGGGGGTGTTATCTCTTTTGTCGAAAATCAGCCGTTTTTGCTCGAACATTAAATGCCTCCAAATGGTATTTAATTAACTTCCCGGGGTGAAGAAACCCTTTTTGAGAACTCAGAGTGAGTAAATTGGCCATTTTCATGCACTTTTAACCATTCCATAAATCTTGTGTTTTGGGCCCCTGGAAGCATGAAAATCACTTTAAACATGCTAATTTTAGCTCTAACACTGATGATCCACCTACAAATGTGAACTGACGTTCAAAAATAAAACATTTGAAAACGGACCATTTTCCACATTTCTGAAGCATGACGTAATGGGGGGGTGTTATCTCTTTTGTCGAAAATCAGCCGTTTTTGCTCGAACATTAAATGCCTCCAAATGGTATTTAATTAACTTCCCGAGCCCCTGGAAGCATGAAAATCACTTTAAACATGCTAATTTTAGCTCTAACACTGATGATCCACCTACAAATGTGAACTGACGTTCAAAAAAAACATTTGAAAACGGACCATTTTCCACATTTCTGAAGCATGACGTAATGGGGGGTGTTATCTCTTTTGTCGAAAATCAGCCGTTTTTGCTCGAACATTAAATGCCTCCAAATGGTATTTAATTAACTTCCCGAGCCCCTGGAAGCATGAAAATCACTTTAAACATGCTAATTTTAGCTCTAACACTGATGATCCACCTACAAATGTGAACTGACGTTCAAAAATAAAACATTTGAAAACGGACCATTTTCCACATTTCTGAAGCATGACGTAATGGGGGGGTGTTATCTCTTTTGTCGAAAATCAGCCGTTTTTGCTCGAACATTAAATGCCTCCAAATGGTATTTAATTAACTTCCCGAGCCCCTGGAAGCATGAAAATCACTTTAAACATGCTAATTTAAGCTCTAACACTGATGATCCACCTACAAATGTGAACTGACGTTCAAAAATAAAACATTTGAAAACGGACCATTTTCCACATTTCTGAAGCATGACGTAATGGGGGGGTGTTATCTCTTTTGTCGAAAATCAGCCGTTTTTGCTCGAACATTAAATGCCTCCAAATGGTATTTAATTAACTTCCCGGGGTGAAGAAACCCTTTTTGAGAACTCAGAGTGAGTAAATTGGCCATTTTCATGCACTTTTAACCATTCCATAAATCTTGTGTTTTGGGCCCCTGGAAGCATGAAAATCACTTTAAACATGCTAATTTTTGCTCTAACACTGATGATCCACCTACAAATGTGAACTGACGTTCAAAAATAAAACATTTGAAAACGGACCATTTTCCACATTTCTGAAGCATGACGTAATGGGGGGGTGTTATCTCTTTTGTCGAAAATCAGCCGTTTTTGCTCGAACATTAAATGCCTCCAAATGGTATTTAATTAACTTCCCGAGCCCCTGGAAGCATGAAAATCACTTTAAACATGCTAATTTTAGCTCTAACACTGATGATCCACATACAAATGTGAACTGACGTTCAAAAATAAAACATTTGAAAACGGACCATTTTCCACATTTCTGAAGCATGACGTAATGGGGGGGTGTTATCTCTTTTGTCGAAAATCAGCCGTTTTTGCTCGAACATTAAATGCCTCCAAATGGTATTTAATTAACTTCCCGGGGTGAAGAAACCCTTTTTGAGAACTCAGAGTGAGTAAATTGGCCATTTTCATGCACTTTTAACCATTCCATAAATCTTGTGTTTTGGGCCCCTGGAAGCATGAAAATCACTTTAAACATGCTAATTTTAGCTCTAACACTGATGATCCACCTACAAATGTGAACTGACGTTCAAAAATAAAACATTTGAAAACGGACCATTTTCCACATTTCTGAAGCATGACGTAATGGGGGGGTGTTATCTCTTTTGTCGAAAATCAGCCGTTTTTGCTCGAACATTAAATGCCTCCAAATGGTATTTAATTAACTTCCCGAGCCCCTGGAAGCATGAAAATCACTTTAAACATGCTAATTTTAGCTCTAACACTGATGATCCACCTACAAATGTGAACTGACGTTCAAAAATAAAACATTTGAAAACGGACCATTTTCCACATTTCTGAAGCATGACGTAATGGGGGGGTGTTATCTCTTTTGTCGAAAATCAGCCGTTTTTGCTCGAACATTAAATGCCTCCAAATGGTATTTAATTAACTTCCCGGGGTGAAGAAACCCTTTTTGAGAAATCAGAGTGAGTAAATTGGCCATTTTCATGCACTTTTAACCATTCCATAAATCTTGTGTTTTGGGCCCCTGGAAGCATGAAAATCACTTTAAACATGCTAATTTTAGCTCTAACACTGATGATCCACCTACAAATGTGAACTGACGTTCAAAAATAAAACATTTGAAAACGGACCATTTTCCACATTTCTGAAGCATGACGTAATGGGGGGGTGTTATCTCTTTTGTCGAAAATCAGCCGTTTTTGCTCGAACATTAAATGCCTCCAAATGGTATTTAATTAACTTCCCGGGGTGAAGAAACCCTTTTTGAGAACTCAGAGTGAGTAAATTGGCCATTTTCATGCACTTTTAACCATTCCATAAATCTTGTGTTTTGGGCCCCTGGAAGCATGAAAATCACTTTAAACATGCTAATTTTAGCTCTAACACTGATGATCCACCTACAAATGTGAACTGACGTTCAAAAATAAAACATTTGAAAACGGACCATTGTCCACATTTCTGAAGCATGACGTAATGGGGGGGTGTTATCTCTTTTGTCGAAAATCAGCCGTTTTTGCTCGAACATTAAATGCCTCCAAATGGTATTTAATTAACTTCCCGGGGTGAAGAAACCCTTTTTGAGAACTCAGAGTGAGTAAATTGGCCATTTTCATGCACTTTTAACCATTCCATAAATCTTGTGTTTTGGGCCCCTGGGAGCATGAAAATCACTTTAAACATGCTAATTTTAGCTCTAACACTGATGATCCACCTACAAATGTGAACTGACGTTCAAAAATAAAACATTTGAAAACGGACCATTTTCCACATTTCTGAAGCATGACGTAATGGGGGGGTGTTATCTCTTTTGTCGAAAATCAGCCGTTTTTGCTCGAACATTAAATGCCTCCAAATGGTATTTAATTAACTTCCCGAGCCCCTGGAAGCATGAAAATCACTTTAAACATGCTAATTTTAGCTCTAACACTGATGATCCACCTACAAATGTGAACTGACGTTCAAAAATAAAACATTTGAAAACGGACCATTTTCCACATTTCTGAAGCATGACGTAATGGGGGGGTGTTATCTCTTTTGTCGAAAATCAGCCGTTTTTGCTCGAACATTAAATGCCTCCAAATGGTATTTAATTAACTTCCCGAGCCCCTGGAAGCATGAAAATCACTTTAAACATGCTAATTTTAGCTCTAACACTGATGATCCACCTACAAATGTGAACTGACGTTCAAAAATAAAACATTTGAAAACGGACCATTTTCCACATTTCTGAAGCATGACGTAATGGGGGGGGTGTTATCTCTTTTGTCGAAAATCAGCCGTTTTTGCTCGAACATTAAATGCCTCCAAATGGTATTTAATTAACTTCCCGGGGTGAAGAAACCCTTTTTGAGAACTCAGAGTGAGTAAATTGGCCATTTTCATGCACTTTTTCCCATTCCATAAATCTTGTGTTTTGGGCCCCTGGAAGCATGAAAATCACTTTAAACATGCTAATTTTAGCTCTAACACTGATGATCCACCTACAAATGTGAACTGACGTTCAAAAATAAAACATTTGAAAACGGACCATTTTCCACATTTCTGAAGCATGACGTAATGGGGGGGTGTTATCTCTTTTGTCGAAAATCAGCCGTTTTTGCTCGAACATTAAATGCCTCCAAATGGTATTTAATTAACTTCCCGAGCCCCTGGAAGCATGAAAATCACTTTAAACATGCTAATTTTAGCTTTAACACTGATGATCCACCTACAAATGTGAACTGACGTTCAAAAATAAAACATTTGAAAACGGACCATTTTCCACATTTCTGAAGCATGACGTAATGGGGGGGTGTTATCTCTTTTGTCGAAAATCAGCCGTTTTTGCTCGAACATTAAATGCCTCCAAATGGTATTTAATTAACTTCCCGAGCCCCTGGAAGCATGAAAATCACTTTAAACATGCTAATTTTAGCTCTAACACTGATGATCCACCTACAAATGTGAACTGACGTTCAAAAATAAAACATTTGAAAACGGACCATTTTCCACATTTCTGAAGCATGACGTAATGGGGGGGTGTTATCTCTTTTGTCGAAAATCAGCCGTTTTTGCTCGAACATTAAATGCCTCCAAATGGTATTTAATTAACTTCCCGGGGTGAAGAAACCCTTTTTGAGAACTCAGAGTGAGTAAATTGGCCATTTTCATGCACTTTTAACCATTCCATAAATCTTGTGTTTTGGGCCCCTGGAAGCATGAAAATCACTTTAAACATGCTAATTTTAGCTCTAACACTGATGATCCACCTACAAATGTGAACTGACGTTCAAAAATAAAACATTTGAAAACGGACCATTTTCCACATTTCTGAAGCATGACGTAATGGGGGGGGTGTTATCTCTTTTGTCGAAAATCAGCCGTTTTTGCTCGAACATTAAATGCCTCCAAATGGTATTTAATTAACTTCCCGGGGTGAAGAAACCCTTTTTGAGAACTCAGAGTGAGTAAATTGGCCATTTTCATGCACTTTTAACCATTCCATAAATCTTGTGTTTTGGGCCCCTGGAAGCATGAAAATCACTTTAAACATGCTAATTTTAGCTCTAACACTGATGATCCACCTACAAATGTGAACTGACGTTCAAAAATAAAACATTTGAAAACGGACCATTTTCCACATTTCTGAAGCATGACGTAATGGGGGGGTGTTATCTCTTTTGTCGAAAATCAGCCGTTTTTGCTCGAACATTAAATTCCTCCAAATGGTATTTAATTAACTTCCCGGGGTGAAGAAACCCTTTTTGAGAACTCAGAGTGAGTAAATTGGCCATTTTCATGCACTTTTAACCATTCCATAAATCTTGTGTTTTGGGCCCCTGGAAGCATGAAAATCACTTTAAACATGCTAATTTTAGCTCTAACACTGATGATCCACCTACAAATGTGAACTGACGTTCAAAAATAAAACATTTGAAAACGGACCATTTTCCACATTTCTGAAGCATGACGTAATGGGGGGGTGTTATCTCTTTTGTCGAAAATCAGCCGTTTTTGCTCGAACATTAAATGCCTCCAAATGGTATTTAATTAACTTCCCGGGGTGAAGAAACCCTTTTTGAGAACTCAGAGTGAGTAAATTGGCCATTTTCATGCACTTTTAACCATTCCATAAATCTTGTGTTTTGGGCCCCTGGAAGCATGAAAATCACTTTAAACATGCTAATTTTAGCTCTAACACTGATGATCCACCTACAAATGTGAACTGACGTTCAAAAATAAAACATTTGAAAACGGACCATTTTCCACATTTCTGAAGCATGACGTAATGGGGGGGTGTTATCTCTTTTGTCGAAAATCAGCCGTTTTTGCTCGAACATTAAATGCCTCCAAATGGTATTTAATTAACTTCCCGAGCCCCTGGAAGCATGAAAATCACTTTAAACATGCTAATTTTAGCTCTAACACTGATGATCCACCTACAAATGTGAACTGACGTTCAAAAATAAAACATTTGAAAACGGACCATTTTCCACATTTCTGAAGCACGACGTAATGGGGGGGTGTTATCTCTTTTGTCGAAAATCAGCCGTTTTTGCTCTAACATTAAATGCCTCCAAATGGTATTTAATTAACTTCCCGGGGTGAAGAAACCCTTTTTGAGAACTCAGAGTGAGTAAATTGGCCATTTTCATGCACTTTTAACCATTCCATAAATCTTGTGTTTTGGGCCCCTGGAAGCATGAAAATCACTTTAAACATGCAAATTTTAGCTCTAACACTGATGATCCACCTACAAATGTGAACTGACGTTCAAAAATAAAACATTTGAAAACCGACCATTTTCCACATTTCTGAAGCATGACGTAATGGGGGGGTGTTATCTCTTTTGTCGAAAATCAGCCGTTTTTGCTCGAACATTAAATGCCTCCAAATGGTATTTAATTAACTTCCCGAGCCCCTGGAAGCATGAAAATCACTTTAAACATGCTAATTTTAGCTCTAACACTGATGATCCACCTACAAATGTGAACTGACGTTCAAAAATAAAACATTTGAAAACGGACCATTTTCCACATTTCTGAAGCATGACGTAATGGGGGGGTGTTATCTCTTTTGTCGAAAATCAGCCGTTTTTGCTCGAACATTAAATGCCTCCAAATGGTATTTAATTAACTTCCCGAGCCCCTGGAAGCATGAAAATCACTTTAAACATGCTAATTTTAGCTCTAACACTGATGATCCACCTACAAATGTGAACTGACGTTCAAAAATAAAACATTTGAAAACGGACCATTTTCCACATTTCTGAAGCATGACGTAATGGGGGGGTGTTATCTCTTTTGTCGAAAATCAGCCGTTTTTGCTCGAACATTAAATGCCTCCAAATGGTATTTAATTAACTTCCCGGGGTGAAGAAACCCTTTTTGAGAACTCAGAGTGAGTAAATTGGCCATTTTCATGCACTTTTAACCATTCCATAAATCTTGTGTTTTGGGCCCCTGGAAGCATGAAAATCACTTTAAACATGCTAATTTTAGCTCTAACACTGATGATCCACCTACAAATGTGAACTGACGTTCAAAAATAAAACATTTGAAAACGGACCATTTTCCACATTTCTGAAGCATGACGTAATGGGGGGGTGTTATCTCTTTTGTCGAAAATCAGCCGTTTTTGCTCGAACATTAAATGCCTCCAAATGGTATTTAATTAACTTCCCGAGCCCCTGGAAGCATGAAAATCACTTTAAACATGCTAATTTTAGCTCTAACACTGATGATCCACCTACAAATGTGAACTGACGTTCAAAAATAAAACATTTGAAAACGGACCATTTTCCACATTTCTGAAGCATGACGTAATGGGGGGGTGTTATCTCTTTTGTCGAAAATCAGCCGTTTTTGCTCGAACATTAAATGCCTCCAAATGGTATTTAATTAACTTCCCGAGCCCCTGGAAGCATGAAAATCACTTTAAACATGCTAATTTTAGCTCTAACACTGATGATCCACCTACAAATGTGAACTGACGTTCAAAAATAAAACATTTGAAAACGGACCATTTTCCACATTTCTGAAGCATGACGTAATGGGGGGGTGTTATCTCTTTTGTCGAAAATCAGCCGTTTTTGCTCGAACATTAAATGCCTCCAAATGGTATTTAATTAACTTCCCGGGGTGAAGAAACCCTTTTTGAGAACTCAGAGTGAGTAAATTGGCCATTTTCATGCACTTTTAACCATTCCATAAATCTTGTGTTTTGGGCCCCTGGAAGCATGAAAATCACTTTAAACATGCTAATTTTAGCTCTAACACTGATGATCCACCTACAAATGTGAACTGACGTTCAAAAATAAAACATTTGAAAACGGACCATTTTCCACATTTCTGAAGCATGACGTAATGGGGGGGTGTTATCTCTTTTGTCGAAAATCAGCCGTTTTTGCTCGAACATTAAATGCCTCCAAATGGTATTTAATTAACTTCCCGGGGTGAAGAAACCCTTTTTGAGAACTCAGAGTGAGTAAATTGGCCATTTTCATGCACTTTTAACCATTCCATAAATCTTGTGTTTTGGGCCCCTGGAAGCATGAAAATCACTTTAAACATGCTAATTTTAGCTCTAACACTGATGATCCACCTACAAATGTGAACTGACGTTCAAAAATAAAACATTTGAAAACGGACCATTTTCCACATTTCTGAAGCATGACGTAATGGGGGGGTGTTATCTCTTTTGTCGAAAATCAGCCGTTTTTGCTCGAACATTAAATGCCTCCAAATGGTATTTAATTAACTTCCCGGGGTGAAGAAACCCTTTTTGAGAACTCAGAGTGAGTAAATTGGCCATTTTCATGCACTTTTAACCATTCCATAAATCTTGTGTTTTGGGCCCCTGGAAGCATGAAAATCACTTTAAACATGCTAATTTTAGCTCTAACACTGATGATCCACCTACAAATGTGAACTGACGTTCAAAAATAAAACATTTGAAAACGGACCATTTTCCACATTTCTGAAGCATGACGTAATGGGGGGGTGTTATCTCTTTTGTCGAAAATCAGCCGTTTTTGCTCGAACATTAAATGCCTCCAAATGGTATTTAATTAACTTCCCGAGCCCCTGGAAGCATGAAAATCACTTTAAACATGCTAATTTTAGCTCTAACACTGATGATCCACCTACAAATGTGAACTGACGTTCAAAAATAAAACATTTGAAAACGGACCATTTTCCACATTTCTGAAGCATGACGTAATGGGGGGGTGTTATCTCTTTTGTCGAAAATCAGCCGTTTTTGCTCTAACATTAAATGCCTCCAAATGGTATTTAATTAACTTCCCGGGGTGAAGAAACCCTTTTTGAGAACTCAGAGTGAGTAAATTGGCCATTTTCATGCACTTTTAACCATTCCATAAATCTTGTGTTTTGGGCCCCTGGAAGCATGAAAATCACTTTAAACATGCTAATTTTAGCTCTAACACTGATGATCCACCTACAAATGTGAACTGACGTTCAAAAATAAAACATTTGAAAACGGACCATTTTCCACATTTCTGAAGCATGACGTAATGGGGGGGTGTTATCTCTTTTGTCGAAAATCAGCCGTTTTTGCTCGAACATTAAATGCCTCCAAATGGTATTTAATTAACTTCCCGAGCCCCTGGAAGCATGAAAATCACTTTAAACATGCTAATTTTAGCTCTAACACTGATGATCCACCTACAAATGTGAACTGACGTTCAAAAATAAAACATTTGAAAACGGACCATTTTCCACATTTCTGAAGCATGACGTAATGGGGGGGTGTTATCTCTTTTGTCGAAAATCAGCCGTTTTTGCTCGAACATTAAATGCCTCCAAATGGTATTTAATTAACTTCCCGGGGTGAAGAAACCCTTTTTGAGAACTCAGAGTGAGTAAATTGGCCATTTTCATGCACTTTTAACCATTCCATAAATCTTGTGTTTTGGGCCCCTGGAAGCATGAAAATCACTTTAAACATGCTAATTTTAGCTCTAACACTGATGATCCACCTACAAATGTGAACTGACGTTCAAAAATAAAACATTTGAAAACGGACCATTTTCCACATTTCTGAAGCATGACGTAATGGGGGGGTGTTATCTCTTTTGTCGAAAATCAGCCGTTTTTGCTCGAACATTAAATGCCTCCAAATGGTATTTAATTAACTTCCCGAGCCCCTGGAAGCATGAAAATCACTTTAAACATGCTAATTTTAGCTCTAACACTGATGATCCACCTACAAATGTGAACTGACGTTCAAAAATAAAACATTTGAAAACGGACCATTTTCCACATTTCTGAAGCATGACGTAATGGGGGGGTGTTATCTCTTTTGTCGAAAATCAGCCGTTTTTGCTCGAACATTAAATGCCTCCAAATGGTATTTAATTAACTTCCCGGGGTGAAGAAACCCTTTTTGAGAACTCAGAGTGAGTAAATTGGCCATTTTCATGCACTTTTACCCATTCCATAAATCTTGTGTTTTGGGCCCCTGGAAGCATGAAAATCACTTTAAACATGCTAATTTTAGCTCTAACACTGATGATCCACCTACAAATGTGAACTGACGTTCAAAAATAAAACATTTGAAAACGGACCATTTTCCACATTTCTGAAGCATGACGTAATGGGGGGGTGTTATCTCTTTTGTCGAAAATCAGCCGTTTTTGCTCGAACATTAAATGCCTCCAAATGGTATTTAATTAACTTCCCGAGCCCCTGGAAGCATGAAAATCACTTTAAACATGCTAATTTTAGCTCTAACACTGATGATCCACCTACAAATGTGAACTGACGTTCAAAAATAAAACATTTGAAAACGGACCATTTTCCACATTTCTGAAGCATGACGTAATGGGGGGGTGTTATCTCTTTTGTCGAAAATCAGCCGTTTTTGCTCGAACATTAAATGCCTCCAAATGGTATTTAATTAACTTCCCGAGCCCCTGGAAGCATGAAAATCACTTTAAACATGCTAATTTTAGCTCTAACACTGATGATCCACCTACAAATGTGAACTGACGTTCAAAAATAAAACATTTGAAAACTGACCATTTTCCACATTTCTGAAGCATGACGTAATGGGGGGGTGTTATCTCTTTTGTCGAAAATCAGCCGTTTTTGCTCGAACATTAAATGCCTCCAAATGGTATTTAATTAACTTCCCGGGGTGAAGAAACCCTTTTTGAGAACTCAGAGTGAGTAAATTGGCCATTTTCATGCACTTTTAACCATTCCATAAATCTTGTGTTTTGGGCCCCTGGAAGCATGAAAATCACTTTAAACATGCTAATTTTAGCTCTAACACTGATGATCCACCTACAAATGTGAACTGACGTTCAAAAATAAAACATTTGAAAACGGACCATTTTCCACATTTCTGAAGCATGATGTAATGGGGGGGTGTTATCTCTTTTGTCGAAAATCAGCCGTTTTTGCTCGAACATTAAATGCCTCCAAATGGTATTTAATTAACTTCCCGAGCCCCTGGAAGCATGAAAATCACTTTAAACATGCTAATTTTAGCTCTAACACTGATGATCCACCTACAAATGTGAACTGACGTTCAAAAATAAAACATTTGAAAACGGACCATTTTCCACATTTCTGAAGCATGACGTAATGGGGGGGTGTTATCTCTTTTGTCGAAAATCAGCCGTTTTTGCTCGAACATTAAATGCCTCCAAATGGTATTTAATTAACTTCCCGGGGTGAAGAAACCCTTTTTGAGAACTCAGAGTGAGTAAATTGGCCATTTTCATGCACTTTTAACCATTCCATAAATCTTGTGTTTTGGGCCCCTGGAAGCATGAAAATCACTTTAAACATGCTAATTTTAGCTCTAACACTGATGATCCACCTACAAATGTGAACTGACGTTCAAAAATAAAACATTTGAAAACGGACCATTTTCCACATTTCTGAAGCATGACGTAATGGGGGGGTGTTATCTCTTTTGTCGAAAATCAGCCGTTTTTGCTCGAACATTAAATGCCTCCAAATGGTATTTAATTAACTTCCCGAGCCCCTGGAAGCATGAAAATCACTTTAAACATGCTAATTTTAGCTCTAACACTGATGATCCACCTACAAATGTGAACTGACGTTCAAAAATAAAACATTTGAAAACGGACCATTTTCCACATTTCTGAAGCATGACGTAATGGGGGGGTGTTATCTCTTTTGTCGAAAATCAGCCGTTTTTGCTCGAACATTAAATGCCTCCAAATGGTATTTAAT
Source organism: Lissotriton vulgaris (assembly GCF_964263255.1). NCBI lineage: Eukaryota > Metazoa > Chordata > Amphibia > Caudata > Salamandridae > Lissotriton > Lissotriton vulgaris. The sequence continues at coordinate 94,547 of NW_028251949.1, forward strand.
TAACTTCCCGGGGTGAAGAAACCCTTTTTGAGAACTCAGAGTGAGTAAATTGGCCATTTTCATGCACTTTTACCCATTCCATAAATCTTGTGTTTTGGGCCCCTGGAAGCATGAAAATCACTTTAAACATGCTAATTTTAGCTCTAACACTGATGATCCACCTACAAATGTGAACTGACGTTCAAAAATAAAACATTTGAAAACGGACCATTTTCCACATTTCTGAAGCATGACGTAATGGGGGGGTGTTATCTCTTTTGTCGAAAATCAGCCGTTTTTGCTCGAACATTAAATGCCTCCAAATGGTATTTAATTAACTTCCCGAGCCCCTGGAAGCATGAAAATCACTTTAAACATGCTAATTTTAGCTCTAACACTGATGATCCACCTACAAATGTGAACTGACGTTCAAAAATAAAACATTTGAAAACGGACCATTTTCCACATTTCTGAAGCATGACGTAATGGGGGGGTGTTATCTCTTTTGTCGAAAATCAGCCGTTTTTGCTCGAACATTAAATGCCTCCAAATGGTATTTAATTAACTTCCCGAGCCCCTGGAAGCATGAAAATCACTTTAAACATGCTAATTTTAGCTCTAACACTGATGATCCACCTACAAATGTGAACTGACGTTCAAAAATAAAACATTTGAAAACGGACCATTTTCCACATTTCTGAAGCATGACGTAATGGGGGGGTGTTATCTCTTTTGTCGAAAATCAGCCGTTTTTGCTCGAACATTAAATGCCTCCAAATGGTATTTAATTAACTTCCCGGGGTGAAGAAACCCTTTTTGAGAACTCAGAGTGAGTAAATTGGCCATTTTCATGCACTTTTAACCATTCCATAAATCTTGTGTTTTGGGCCCCTGGAAGCATGAAAATCACTTTAAACATGCTAATTTTAGCTCTAACACTGATGATCCACCTACAAATGTGAACTGACGTTCAAAAATAAAACATTTGAAAACGGACCATTTTCCACATTTCTGAAGCATGACGTAATGGGGGGGTGTTATCTCTTTTGTCGAAAATCAGCCGTTTTTGCTCTAACATTAAATGCCTCCAAATGGTATTTAATTAACTTCCCGGGGTGAAGAAACCCTTTTTGAGAACTCAGAGTGAGTAAATTGGCCATTTTCATGCACTTTTAACCATTCCATAAATCTTGTGTTTTGGGCCCCTGGAAGCATGAAAATCACTTTAAACATGCTAATTTTAGCTCTAACACTGATGATCCACCTACAAATGTGAACTGACGTTCAAAAATAAAACATTTGAAAACGGACCATTTTCCACATTTCTGAAGCATGACGTAATGGGGGGGTGTTATCTCTTTTGTCGAAAATCAGCCGTTTTTGCTCGAACATTAAATGCCTCCAAATGGTATTTAATTAACTTCCCGGGGTGAAGAAACCCTTTTTGAGAACTCAGAGTGAGTAAATTGGCCATTTTCATGCACTTTTAACCATTCCATAAATCTTGTGTTTTGGGCCCCTGGAAGCATGAAAATCACTTTAAACATGCTAATTTTAGCTCTAACACTGATGATCCACCTACAAATGTGAACTGACGTTCAAAAATAAAACATTTGAAAACGGACCATTTTCCACATTTCTGAAGCATGATGTAATGGGGGGGTGTTATCTCTTTTGTCGAAAATCAGCCGTTTTTGCTCGAACATTAAATGCCTCCAAATGGTATTTAATTAACTTCCCGAGCCCCTGGAAGCATGAAAATCACTTTAAACATGCTAATTTTAGCTCTAACACTGATGATCCACCTACAAATGTGAACTGACGTTCAAAAATAAAACATTTGAAAACGGACCATTTTCCACATTTCTGAAGCATGACGTAATGGGGGGGTGTTATCTCTTTTGTCGAAAATCAGCCGTTTTTGCTCGAACATTAAATGCCTCCAAATGGTATTTAATTAACTTCCCGGGGTGAAGAAACCCTTTTTGAGAACTCAGAGTGAGTAAATTGGCCATTTTCATGCACTTTTAACCATTCCATAAATCTTGTGTTTTGGGCCCCTGGAAGCATGAAAATCACTTTAAACATGCTAATTTTAGCTCTAACACTGATGATCCACCTACAAATGTGAACTGACGTTCAAAAATAAAACATTTGAAAACGGACCATTTTCCACATTTCTGAAGCATGACGTAATGGGGGGGTGTTATCTCTTTTGTCGAAAATCAGCCGTTTTTGCTCGAACATTAAATGCCTCCAAATGGTATTTAATTAACTTCCCGAGCCCCTGGAAGCATGAAAATCACTTTAAACATGCTAATTTTAGCTCTAACACTGATGATCCACCTACAAATGTGAACTGACGTTCAAAAATAAAACATTTGAAAACGGACCATTTTCCACATTTCTGAAGCATGACGTAATGGGGGGGTGTTATCTCTTTTGTCGAAAATCAGCCGTTTTTGCTCTAACATTAAATGCCTCCAAATGGTATTTAATTAACTTCCCGGGGTGAAGAAACCCTTTTTGAGAACTCAGAGTGAGTAAATTGGCCATTTTCATGCACTTTTAACCATTCCATAAATCTTGTGTTTTGGGCCCCTGGAAGCATGAAAATCACTTTAAACATGCTAATTTTAGCTCTAACACTGATGATCCACCTACAAATGTGAACTCACGTTCAAAAATAAAACATTTGAAAACGGACCATTTTCCACATTTCTGAAGCATGACGTAATGGGGGGGTGTTATCTCTTTTGTCGAAAATCAGCCGTTTTTGCTCGAACATTAAATGCCTCCAAATGGTATTTAATTAACTTCCCGAGCCCCTGGAAGCATGAAAATCACTTTAAACATGCTAATTTTAGCTCTAACACTGATGATCCACCTACAAATGTGAACTGACGTTCAAAAATAAAACATTTGAAAACAGACCATTTTCCACATTTCTGAAGTATGACGTAATGGGGGGGTGTTATCTCTTTTGTCGAAAATCAGCCGTTTTTGCTCGAACATTAAATGCCTCCAAATGGTATTTAATTAACTTCCCGGGGTGAAGAAACCCTTTTTGAGAACTCAGAGTGAGTAAATTGGCCATTTTCATGCACTTTTAACCATTCCATAAATCTTGTGTTTTGGGCCCCTGGAAGCATGAAAATCACTTTAAACATGCTAATTTTAGCTCTAACACTGATGATCCACCTACAAATGTGAACTGACGTTCAAAAATAAAACATTTGAAAACGGACCATTTTCCACATTTCTGAAGCATGACGTAATGGGGGGGTGTTATCTCTTTTGTCGAAAATCAGCCGTTTTTGCTCGAACATTAAATGCCTCCAAATGGTATTTAATTAACTTCCCGAGCCCCTGGAAGCATGAAAATCACTTTAAACATGCTAATTTTAGCTCTAACACTGATGATCCACCTACAAATGTGAACTGACGTTCAAAAATAAAACATTTGAAAACGGACCATTTTCCACATTTCTGAAGCATGACGTAATGGGGGGGTGTTATCTCTTTTGTCGAAAATCAGCCGTTTTTGCTCGAACATTAAATGCCTCCAAATGGTATTTAATTAACTTCCCGAGCCCCTGGAAGCATGAAAATCACTTTAAACATGCTAATTTTAGCTCTAACACTGATGATCCACCTACAAATGTGAACTGACGTTCAAAAATAAAACATTTGAAAACGGACCATTTTCCACATTTCTGAAGCATGACGTAATGGGGGGGTGTTATCTCTTTTGTCGAAAATCAGCCGTTTTTGCTCGAACATTAAATGCCTCCAAATGGTATTTAATTAACTTCCCGAGCCCCTGGAAGCATGAAAATCACTTTAAACATGCTAATTTTAGCTCTAACACTGATGATCCACCTACAAATGTGAACTGACGTTCAAAAATAAAACATTTGAAAACGGACCATTTTCCACATTTCTGAAGCATGACGTAATGGGGGGTGTTATCTCTTTTGTCGAAAATCAGCCGTTTTTGCTCGAACAATAAATGCCTCCAAATGGTATTTAATTAACTTCCCGAGCCCCTGGAAGCATGAAAATCACTTTAAACATGCTAATTTTAGCTCTAACACTGATGATCCACCTACAAATGTGAACTGACGTTCAAAAATAAAACATTTGAAAACGGACCATTTTCCACATTTCTGAAGCATGACGTAATGGGGGGGTGTTATCTCTTTTGTCGAAAATCAGCCGTTTTTGCTCGAACATTAAATGCCTCCAAATGGTATTTAATTAACTTCCCGAGCCCCTGGAAGCATGAAAATCACTTTAAACATGCTAATTTTAGCTCTAACACTGATGATCCACCTACAAATGTGAACTGACGTTCAAAAATAAAACATTTGAAAACGGACCATTTTCCACATTTCTGAAGCATGACGTAATGGGGGGGTGTTATCTCTTTTGTCGAAAATCAGCCGTTTTTGCTCGAACATTAAATGCCTCCAAATGGTATTTAATTAACTTCCCGAGCCCCTGGAAGCATGACAATCACTTTAAACATGCTAATTTTAGCTCTAACACTGATGATCCACCTACAAATGTGAACTGACGTTCAAAAATAAAACATTTGAAAACGGACCATTTTCCACATTTCTGAAGCATGACGTAATGGGGGGGTGTTATCTCTTTTGTCGAAAATCAGCCGTTTTTGCTCGAACATTAAATGCCTCCAAATGGTATTTAATTAACTTCCCGAGCCCCTGGAAGCATGAAAATCACTTTAAACATGCTAATTTAAGCTCTAACACTGATGATCCACCTACAAATGTGAACTGACGTTCAAAAATAAAACATTTGAAAACGGACCATTTTCCACATTTCTGAAGCATGACGTAATGGGGGGGTGTTATCTCTTTTGTCGAAAATCAGCCGTTTTTGCTCGAACATTAAATGCCTCCAAATGGTATTTAATTAACTTCCCGGGGTGAAGAAACCCTTTTTGAGAACTCAGAGTGAGTAAATTGGCCATTTTCATGCACTTTTAACCATTCCATAAATCTTGTGTTTTGGGCCCCTGGAAGCATGAAAATCACTTTAAACATGCTAATTTTAGCTCTAACACTGATGATCCACCTACAAATGTGAACTGACGTTCAAAAATAAAACATTTGAAAACGGACCATTTTCCACATTTCTGAAGCATGACGTAATGGGGGGGTGTTATCTCGTTTGTCGAAAATCAGCCGTTTTTGCTCGAACATTAAATGCCTCCAAATGGTATTTAATTAACTTCCCGAGCCCCTGAAAGCATGAAAATCACTTTAAACATGCTAATTTTAGCTCTAACACTGATGATCCACCTACAAATGTGAACTGACGTTCAAAAATAAAACATTTGAAAACGGACCATTTTCCACATTTCTGAAGCATGACGTAATGGGGGGGTGTTATCTCTTTTGTCGAAAATCAGCCGTTTTTGCTCGAACATTAAATGCCTCCAAATGGTATTTAATTAACTTCCCGAGCCCCTGGAAGCATGAAAATCACTTTAAACATGCTAATTTTAGCTCTAACACTGATGATCCACCTACAAATGTGAACTGACGTTCAAAAATAAAACATTTGAAAACGGACCATTTTCCACATTTCTGAAGCATGACGTAATGGGGGGGTGTTATCTCTTTTGTCGAAAATCAGCCGTTTTTGCTCGAACATTAAATGCCTCCAAATGGTATTTAATTAACTTCCCGAGCCCCTGGAAGCATGAAAATCACTTTAAACATGCTAATTTTAGCTCTAACACTGATGATCCACCTACAAATGTGAACTGACGTTCAAAAATAAAACATTTGAAAACGGACCATTTTCCACATTTCTGAAGCATGACGTAATGGGGGGGTGTTATCTCTTTTGTCGAAAATCAGCCGTTTTTGCTCGAACATTAAATGCCTCCAAATGGTATTTAATTAACTTCCCGAGCCCCTGGAAGCATGAAAATCACTTTAAACATGCTAATTTTAGCTCCAACACTGATGATCCACCTACAAATGTGAACTGACGTTCAAAAATAAAACATTTGAAAACGGACCATTTTCCACATTTCTGAAGCATGACGTAATGGGGGGTGTTATCTCTTTTGTCGAAAATCAGCCGTTTTTGCTCGAACAATAAATGCCTCCAAATGGTATTTAATTAACTTCCCGAGCCCCTGGAAGCATGAAAATCACTTTAAACATGCTAATTTTAGCTCTAACACTGATGATCCACCTACAAATGTGAACTGACGTTCAAAAATAAAACATTTGAAAACGGACCATTTTCCACATTTCTGAAGCATGACGTAATGGGGGGGTGTTATCTCTTTTGTCGAAAATCAGCCGTTTTTGCTCGAACATTAAATGCCTCCAAATGGTATTTAATTAACTTCCCGAGCCCCTGGAAGCATGAAAATCACTTTAAACATGCTAATTTTAGCTCTAACACTGATGATCCACCTACAAATGTGAACTGACGTTCAAAAATAAAACATTTGAAAACGGACCATTTTCCACATTTCTGAAGCATGACGTAATGGGGGGGTGTTATCTCTTTTGTCGAAAATCAGCCGTTTTTGCTCGAACATTAAATGCCTCCAAATGGTATTTAATTAACTTCCCGAGCCCCTGGAAGCATGACAATCACTTTAAACATGCTAATTTTAGCTCTAACACTGATGATCCACCTACAAATGTGAACTGACGTTCAAAAATAAAACATTTGAAAACGGACCATTTTCCACATTTCTGAAGCATGACGTAATGGGGGGGTGTTATCTCTTTTGTCGAAAATCAGCCGTTTTTGCTCGAACATTAAATGCCTCCAAATGGTATTTAATTAACTTCCCGAGCCCCTGGAAGCATGAAAATCACTTTAAACATGCTAATTTAAGCTCTAACACTGATGATCCACCTACAAATGTGAACTGACGTTCAAAAATAAAACATTTGAAAACGGACCATTTTCCACATTTCTGAAGCATGACGTAATGGGGGGGTGTTATCTCTTTTGTCGAAAATCAGCCGTTTTTGCTCGAACATTAAATGCCTCCAAATGGTATTTAATTAACTTCCCGGGGTGAAGAAACCCTTTTTGAGAACTCAGAGTGAGTAAATTGGCCATTTTCATGCACTTTTAACCATTCCATAAATCTTGTGTTTTGGGCCCCTGGAAGCATGAAAATCACTTTAAACATGCTAATTTTAGCTCTAACACTGATGATCCACCTACAAATGTGAACTGACGTTCAAAAATAAAACATTTGAAAACGGACCATTTTCCACATTTCTGAAGCATGACGTAATGGGGGGGTGTTATCTCGTTTGTCGAAAATCAGCCGTTTTTGCTCGAACATTAAATGCCTCCAAATGGTATTTAATTAACTTCCCGAGCCCCTGAAAGCATGAAAATCACTTTAAACATGCTAATTTTAGCTCTAACACTGATGATCCACCTACAAATGTGAACTGACGTTCAAAAATAAAACATTTGAAAACGGACCATTTTCCACATTTCTGAAGCATGACGTAATGGGGGGGTGTTATCTCTTTTGTCGAAAATCAGCCGTTTTTGCTCGAACATTAAATGCCTCCAAATGGTATTTAATTAACTTCCCGAGCCCCTGGAAGCATGAAAATCACTTTAAACATGCTAATTTTAGCTCTAACACTGATGATCCACCTACAAATGTGAACTGACGTTCAAAAATAAAACATTTGAAAACGGACCATTTTCCACATTTCTGAAGCATGACGTAATGGGGGGGTGTTATCTCTTTTGTCGAAAATCAGCCGTTTTTGCTCGAACATTAAATGCCTCCAAATGGTATTTAATTAACTTCCCGAGCCCCTGGAAGCATGAAAATCACTTTAAACATGCTAATTTTAGCTCTAACACTGATGATCCACCTACAAATGTGAACTGACGTTCAAAAATAAAACATTTGAAAACGGACCATTTTCCACATTTCTGAAGCATGACGTAATGGGGGGGTGTTATCTCTTTTGTCGAAAATCAGCCGTTTTTGCTCGAACATTAAATGCCTCCAAATGGTATTTAATTAACTTCCCGAGCCCCTGGAAGCATGAAAATCACTTTAAACATGCTAATTTTAGCTCTAACACTGATGATCCACCTACAAATGTGAACTGACGTTCAAAAATAAAACATTTGAAAACGGACAATTTTCCACATTTCTGAAGCATGACGTAATGGGGGGTGTTATCTCTTTTGTCGAAAATCAGCCGTTTTTGCTCGAACAATAAATGCCTCCAAATGGTATTTAATTAACTTCCCGAGCCCCTGGAAGCATGAAAATCACTTTAAACATGCTAATTTTAGCTCTAACACTGATGATCCACCTACAAATGTGAACTGACGTTCAAAAATAAAACATTTGAAAACGGACCATTTTCCACATTTCTGAAGCATGACGTAATGGGGGGGTGTTATCTCTTTTGTCGAAAATCAGCCGTTTTTGCTCGAACATTAAATGCCTCCAAATGGTATTTAATTAACTTCCCGAGCCCCTGGAAGCATGAAAATCACTTTAAACATGCTAATTTTAGCTCTAACACTGATGATCCACCTACAAATGTGAACTGACGTTCAAAAATAAAACATTTGAAAACGGACCATTTTCCACATTTCTGAAGCATGACGTAATGGGGGGGTGTTATCTCTTTTGTCGAAAATCAGCCGTTTTTGCTCGAACATTAAATGCCTCCAAATGGTATTTAATTAACTTCCCGGGGTGAAGAAACCCTTTTTGAGAACTCAGAGTGAGTAAATTGGCCATTTTCATGCACTTTTAACCATTCCATAAATCTTGTGTTTTGGGCCCCTGGAAGCATGAAAATCACTTTAAACATGCTAATTTTAGCTCTAACACTGATGATCCACCTACAAATGTGAACTGACGTTCAAAAATAAAACATTTGAAAACGGACCATTTTCCACATTTCTGAAGCATGACGTAATGGGGGGGTGTTATCTCTTTTGTCGAAAATCAGCCGTTTTTGCTCGAACATTAAATGCCTCCAAATGGTATTTAATTAACTTCCCGAGCCCCTGGAAGCATGAAAATCACTTTAAACATGCTAATTTTAGCTCTAACACTGATGATCCACCTACAAATGTGAACTGACGTTCAAAAATAAAACATTTGAAAACGGACCATTTTCCACATTTCTGAAGCATGACGTAATGGGGGGGTGTTATCTCTTTTGTCGAAAATCAGCCGTTTTTGCTCGAACATTAAATGCCTCCAAATGGTATTTAATTAACTTCCCGAGCCCCTGGAAGCATGAAAATCACTTTAAACATGCTAATTTTAGCTCTAACACTGATGATCCACCTACAAATGTGAACTGACGTTCAAAAATAAAACATTTGAAAACGGACCATTTTCCACATTTCTGAAGCATGACGTAATGGGGGGGTGTTATCTCTTTTGTCGAAAATCAGCCGTTTTTGCTCGAACATTAAATGCCTCCAAATGGTATTTAATTAACTTCCCGGGGTGAAGAAACCCTTTTTGAGAACTCAGAGTGAGTAAATTGGCCATTTTCATGCACTTTTAACCATTCCATAAATCTTGTGTTTTGGGCCCCTGGAAGCATGAAAATCACTTTAAACATGCTAATTTTAGCTCTAACACTGATGATCCACCTACAAATGTGAACTGACGTTCAAAAATAAAACATTTGAAAACGGACCATTTTCCACATTTCTGAAGCATGACGTAATGGGGGGGTGTTATCTCTTTTGTCGAAAATCAGCCGTTTTTGCTCGAACATTAAATGCCTCCAAATGGTATTTAATTAACTTCCCGAGCCCCTGGAAGCATGAAAATCACTTTAAACGTGCTAATTTTAGCTCTAACACTGATGATCCACCTACAAATGTGAACTGACGTTCAAAAATAAAACATTTGAAAACGGACCATTTTCCACATTTCTGAAGCATGACGTAATGGGGGGTGTTATCTCTTTTGTCGAAAATCAGCCGTTTTTGCTCGAACATTAAATGCCTCCAAATGGTATTTAATTAACTTCCCGAGCCCCTGGAAGCATGAAAATCACTTTAAACATGCTAATTTTAGCTCTAACACTGATGATCCACCTACAAATGTGAACTGACGTTCAAAAATAAAACATTTGAAAACGGACCATTTTCCACATTTCTGAAGCATGACGTAATGGGGGGGTGTTATCTCTTTTGTCGAAAATCAGCCGTTTTTGCTCGAACATTAAATGCCTCCAAATGGTATTTAATTAACTTCCCGAGCCCCTGGAAGCATGAAAATCACTTTAAACATGCTAATTTTAGCTCTAACACTGATGATCCACCTACAAATGTGAACTGACGTTCAAAAATAAAACATTTGAAAACGGACCATTTTCCACATTTCTGAAGCATGACGTAATGGGGGGGTGTTATCTCTTTTGTCGAAAATCAGCCGTTTTTGCTCGAACATTAAATGCCTCCAAATGGTATTTAATTAACTTCCCGGGGTGAAGAAACCCTTTTTGAGAACTCAGAGTGAGTAAATTGGCCATTTTCATGCACTTTTAACCATTCCATAAATCTTGTGTTTTGGGCCCCAAGAAGCATGAAAATCACTTTAAACATGCTAATTTTAGCTCTAACACTGATGATCCACCTACAAATGTGAACTGACGTTCAAAAATAAAACATTTGAAAACGGACCATTTTCCACATTTCTGAAGCATGACGTAATGGGGGGTGTTATCTCTTTTGTCGAAAATCAGCCGTTTTTGCTCGAACATTAAATGCCTCCAAATGGTATTTAATTAACTTCCCGAGCCCCTGGAAGCATGAAAATCACATTAAACATGCTAATTTTAGCTCTAACACTGATGATCCACCTACAAATGTGAACTGACGTTCAAAAATAAAACATTTGAAAACGGACCATTTTCCACATTTCTGAAGCATGACGTAATGGGGGGGTGTTATCTCTTTTGTCGAAAATCAGCCGTTTTTGCTCGAACATTAAATGCCTCCAAATGGTATTTAATTAACTTCCCGGGGGTGAAGAAACCCTTTTTGAGAACTCAGAGTGAGTAAATTGGCCATTTTCATGCACTTTTAACCATTCCATAAATCTTGTGTTTTGGGCCCCTGGAAGCATGAAAATCACTTTAAACATGCTAATTTTAGCTCTAACACTGATGATCCACCTACAAATGTGAACTGACGTTCAAAAATAAAACATTTGAAAACGGACCATTTTCCACATTTCTGAAGCATGACGTAATGGGGGTGTGTTATCTCTTTTGTCGAAAATCAGCCGTTTTTGCTCGAACATTAAATGCCTCCAAATGGTATTTAATTAACTTCCCGAGCCCCTGGAAGCATGAAAATCACTTTAAACATGCTAATTTTAGCTCTAACACTGATGATCCACCTACAAATGTGAACTGACGTTCAAAAATAAAACATTTGAAAACGGACCATTTTCCACATTTCTGAAGCATGACGTAATGGGGGGGTGTTATCTCTTTTGTCGAAAATCAGCCGTTTTTGCTCGAACATTAAATGCCTCCAAATGGTATTTAATTAACTTCCCGGGGTGAAGAAACCCTTTTTGAGAACTCAGAGTGAGTAAATTGGCCATTTTCATGCACTTTTACCCATTCCATAAATCTTGTGTTTTGGGCCCCTGGAAGCATGAAAATCACTTTAAACATGCTAATTTTAGCTCTAACACTGATGATCCACCTACAAATGTGAACTGACGTTCAAAAATAAAACATTTGAAATCGGACCATTTTCCACATTTCTGAAGCATGACGTAATGGGGGGGGTGTTATCTCTTTTGTCGAAAATCAGCCGTTTTTGCTCGAACATTAAATGCCTCCAAATGGTATTTAATTAACTTCCCGAGCCCCTGGAAGCATGAAAATCACTTTAAACATGCTAATTTTAGCTCTAACACTGATGATCCACCTACAAATGTGAACTGACGTTCAAAAATAAAACATTTGAAAACGGACCATTTTCCACATTTCTGAAGCATGACGTAATGGGGGGGTGTTATCTCTTTTGTCGAAAATCAGCCGTTTTTGCTCGAACATTAAATGCCTCCAAATGGTATTTAATTAACTTCCCGGGGTGAAGAAACCCTTTTTGAGAACTCAGAGTGAGTAAATTGGCCATTTTCATGCACTTTTAACCATTCCATAAATCTTGTGTTTTGGGCCCCAAGAAGCATGAAAATCACTTTAAACATGCTAATTTTAGCTCTAACACTGATGATCCACCTACAAATGTGAACTGACGTTCAAAAATAAAACATTTGAAAACGGACCATTTTCCACATTTCTGAAGCATGACGTAATGGGGGGGTGTTATCTCTTTTGTCGAAAATCAGCCGTTTTTGCTCTAACATTAAATGCCTCCAAATGGTATTTAATTAACTTCCCGGGGTGAAGAAACCCTTTTTGAGAACTCAGAGTGAGTAAATTGGCCCATTTTCATGCACTTTTAACCATTCCATAAATCTTGTGTTTTGGGCCCCTGGAAGCATGAAAATCACTTTAAACATGCTAATTTTAGCTCTAACACTGATGATCCACCTACAAATGTGAACTGACGTTCAAAAATAAAACATTTGAAAACGGACCATTTTCCACATTTCTGAAGCATGACGTAATGGGGGTGTGTTATCTCTTTTGTCGAAAATCAGCCGTTTTTGCTCGAACATTAAATGCCTCCAAATGGTATTTAATTAACTTCCGGGGTGAAGAAACCCTTTTTGAGAACTCAGAGTGAGTAAATTGGCCATTTTCATGCACTTTTAACCATTCCATAAATCTTGTGTTTTGGGCCCCTGGAAGCATGAAAATCACTTTAAACATGCTAATTTTAGCTCTAACACCGATGATCCACCTACAAATGTGAACTGACGTTCAAAAATAAAACATTTGAAAACGGACCATTTTCCACATTTCTGAAGCATGACGTAATGGGGGGTGTTATCTCTTTTGTCGAAAATCAGCCGTTTTTGCTCTAACATTAAATGCCTCCAAATGGTATTTAATTAACTTCCCGGGGTGAAGAAACCCTTTTTGAGAACTCAGAGTGAGTAAATTGGCCATTTTCATGCACTTTTAACCATTCCATAAATCTTGTGTTTTGGGCCCCTGGAAGCATGAAAATCACTTTAAACATGCTAATTTTAGCTCTAACACTGATGATCCACCTACAAATGTGAACTGACGTTCAAAAATAAAACATTTGAAAACGGACCATTTTCCACATTTCTGAAGCATGACGTAATGGGGGGTGTTATCTCTTTTGTCGAAAATCAGCCGTTTTTGCTCGAACATTAAATGCCTCCAAATGGTATTTAATTAACTTCCCCGAGCCCCTGGAAGCATGAAAATCACTTTAAACATGCTAATTTTAGCTCTAACACTGATGATCCACCTACAAATGTGAACTGACGTTCAAAAATAAAACATTTGAAAACGGACCATTTTCCACATTTCTGAAGCATGACGTAATGGGGGGGTGTTATCTCTTTTGTCGAAAATCAGCCGTTTTTGCTCGAACATTAAATGCCTCCAAATGGTATTTAATTAACTTCCCGGGGTGAAGAAACCCTTTTTGAGAACTCAGAGTGAGTAAATTGGCCATTTTCATGCACTTTTAACCATTCCATAAATCTTGTGTTTTGGGCCCCTGGAAGCATGAAAATCACTTTAAACATGCTAATTTTAGCTCTAACACTGATGATCCACCTACAAATGTGAACTGACGTTCAAAAATAAAACATTTGAAAACGGACCATTTTCCACATTTCTGAAGCATGACGTAATGGGGGGGTGTTATCTCTTTTGTCGAAAATCAGCCGTTTTTGCTCGAACATTAAATGCCTCCAAATGGTATTTAATTAACTTCCCGGGGTGAAGAAACCCTTTTTGAGAACTCAGAGTGAGTAAATTGGCCATTTTCATGCACTTTTAACCATTCCATAAATCTTGTGTTTTGGGCCCCTGGAAGCATGAAAATCACTTTAAACATGCTAATTTTAGCTCTAACACTGATGATCCACCTACAAATGTGAACTGACGTTCAAAAATAAAACATTTGAAAACGGACCATTTTCCACATTTCTGAAGCATGACGTAATGGGGGGGTGTTATCTCTTTTGTCGAAAATCAGCCGTTTTTGCTCGAACATTAAATGCCTCCAAATGGTATTTAATTAACTTCCCGGGGTGAAGAAACCCTTTTTGAGAACTCAGAGTGAGTAAATTGGCCATTTTCATGCACTTTTAACCATTCCATAAATCTTGTGTTTTGGGCCCCTGGAAGCATGAAAATCACTTTAAACATGCTAATTTTAGCTCTAACACTGATGATCCACCTACAAATGTGAACTGACGTTCAAAAATAAAACATTTGAAAACGGACCATTTTCCACATTTCTGAAGCATGACGTAATGGGGGGGTGTTATCTCTTTTGTCGAAAATCAGCCGTTTTTGCTCGAACATTAAATGCCTCCAAATGGTATTTAATTAACTTCCCGAGCCCCTGGAAGCATGAAAATCACTTTAAACATGCTAATTTTAGCTCTAACACTGATGATCCACCTACAAATGTGAACTGACGTTCAAAAATAAAACATTTGAAAATGGACCATTTTCCACATTTCTGAAGCATGACGTAATGGGGGGGTGTTATCTCTTTTGTCGAAAATCAGCCGTTTTTGCTCGAACATTAAATGCCTCCAAATGGTATTTAATTAACTTCCCGGGGTGAAAAACCCTTTTTGAGAACTCAGAGTGAGTAAATTGGCCATTTTCATGCACTTTTAACCATTCCATAAATCTGTGTTTTGGGCCCCTGGAAGCATGAAAATCACTTTAAACATGCTAATTTTAGCTCTAACACTGATGATCCACCTACAAATGTGAACTGACGTTCAAAAATAAAACATTTGAAAACGGACCATTTTCCACATTTCTGAAGCATGACGTAATGGGGGGGTGTTATCTCTTTTGTCGAAAATCAGCCGTTTTTGCTCGAACATTAAATGCCTCCAAATGGTATTTAATTAACTTCCCGGAGCCCCTGGAAGCATGAAAATCACTTTAAACATGCTAATTTTAGCTCTAACACTGATGATCCACCTACAAATGTGAACTGACGTTCAAAAAAAACATTTGAAAACGGACCATTTTCCACATTTCTGAAGCATGACGTAATGGGGGGGTGTTATCTCTTTTGTCGAAAATCAGCCGTTTTTGCTCGAACATTAAATGCCTCCAAATGGTATTTAATTAACTTCCCGAGCCCCTGGAAGCATGAAAATCACTTTAAACATGCTAATTTTAGCTCTAACACTGATGATCCACCTACAAATGTGAACTGACGTTCAAAAATAAAACATTTGAAAACGGACCATTTTCCACATTTCTGAAGCATGACGTAATGGGGGGGTGTTATCTCTTTTGTCGAAAATCAGCCGTTTTTGCTCGAACATTAAATGCCTCCAAATGGTATTTAATTAACTTCCCGAGCCCCTGGAAGCATGAAAATCACTTTAAACATGCTAATTTAAGCTCTAACACTGATGATCCACCTACAAATGTGAACTGACGTTCAAAAATAAAACATTTGAAAACGGACCATTTTCCACATTTCTGAAGCATGACGTAATGGGGGGGTGTTATCTCTTTTGTCGAAAATCAGCCGTTTTTGCTCGAACATTAAATGCCTCCAAATGGTATTTAATTAACTTCCCGGGGTGAAGAAACCCTTTTTGAGAACTCAGAGTGAGTAAATTGGCCATTTTCATGCACTTTTAACCATTCCATAAATCTTGTGTTTTGGGCCCCTGGAAGCATGAAAATCACTTTAAACATGCTAATTTTTGCTCTAACACTGATGATCCACCTACAAATGTGAACTGACGTTCAAAAATAAAACATTTGAAAACGGACCATTTTCCACATTTCTGAAGCATGACGTAATGGGGGGTGTTATCTCGTTTGTCGAAAATCAGCCGTTTTTGCTCGAACATTAAATGCCTCCAAATGGTATTTAATTAACTTCCCCGAGCCCCTGAAAGCATGAAAATCACTTTAAACATGCTAATTTTAGCTCTAACACTGATGATCCACCTACAAATGTGAACTGACGTTCAAAAATAAAACATTTGAAAACGGACCATTTTCCACATTTCTGAAGCATGACGTAATGGGGG